>NC_138920.1:908581-1034178 GCF_965231255.1 Vanellus vanellus
CCCGTCCCACAGACCCACCTTTGGCTCTTGCATTTACATGTGTGAGCACACATGTGTTGGTGTGAATCTGAGCGTGCATGCGTGTATCTACAAGCTGCAGGTACCTTGCAGGGACTTCAGAGTAGCAAGTACTGAGGTGATCATGCAATTTGATCTTCAGCACTGTAGAGATATCAGAGATATCACAGCACTCATCAGTGTAGATTTTAGGAAAAACATCAAACTCGTATTTAATTTTTGCTTTTTTTAACCAATGGGAAGGCCATCATAGTCCTTGGTAAGTCTGCACACACATTCCTACCACCAAGTCCCCGTGGCTGTACTCAGGCCCTCAGCTCTGCGCAGTTGCCCCTGGGTACCTCTGCCTGCTTAGGGGTGCCCGTGCCTGTGGGTGTTTGGGGTGAGGCGGCTGGAGCGATCCCAAACGTGATGCTGGAGTGAGGTCACTCTTGAGGGATTGCTGATCATAGCCTTCATCTAATGTGGTGGAGCAGCTGCCAGTTGTGACTGGGCACCATTCCTCTCTGGGTGGTTTTGAGCACAGAGACTCTGCGAGCAGGGTATGTACAACTTGAAACAGATGTACACACAAGACTGTTAGGACTTGAAGCTTGACATTAATATGCTCAGCACCATGATAATACACCTGAGGATTCATGCTGGCTGGGCAGAGCAGCGTGGGAGGAGCAGGGACAGACAGGGCTGCTGCTCCCTGCAACAGATTCTTACTATTGGTCATTGCTGTCCTCCACCAGACCTGCTGAGACTCTGGCAAATCCCCTGCATTTTCTTCTCTTAGGGTTTTATATTTTTCTCTGATACTACTTTTCCTCTTGAATCCTTGACCTAGTAATGAACCTGTTTCAACAATATTAATTCTGTAATTTTACCTTTTTAATCTTGTATGGTTCCACTCTATAGATTTTCTCCCAGCTCTGCAGTTTCCTCAAACGCTTGATGAAGGTTTTGCAGACGGACTGTATCAGAGCTGGGCTGGGGATCCTTGAGCAAACAGCTGAACCTCTGGGAAAGTGGAGGGAAATTTTGGACAGGACTGCAGAAAGAGGGATGGGAACTGTGGCAGGGTTTGGGGGCTTCCAAAGGACTAATTGTCAAATACTGAAATAAATGATGAACATTTAGGTATCATTTTGGAAGTTTGTGCTATACAGGAGCATGAAAATGGAAGGAGAGAGCAAATTATGGAACTTCTGGTATGAAGTAAATTGGTTAAAGAATATAAAATATGAAGGAAAAAATCCATTACTTCCCTTAAAATTGTGAGTGTGGGAAAGATGTTATAGCCGGGTACTGCCATGTACATACCTAAGGATGTAGACGTGCGATGTATGTTTTGGAGCCTATGCATGTGCAAGCATGTGCCTGTGAGTGAACCTGCACTAGTGAGCACACGTGTCCGCTGTGCACTGAAGAGAGGCAAGGACCTTCCTGAGGAGTGACACCCCTTTGGGCAGCCATGTCCTGGGTCTGCAAGGGCCTTTATGCCAGGGTGACCCCGTGGGAATGCAGTACACTGAGAATGAGGAAGGCTCTGTCCCAGTTGTAGTCATTAAATGGTGCCTTTGGCTCTTCCTAGGAGTTCAAGAAACCATTTGAGAAGGCCTGCAAAGACTATGAGAGCAAACTGTAAGTCTTCAGGCTCCCTCACCCTCGGGCTGATGTTTGCCTGCCTTCGCTGGCAAGCAGTTGGACGGAGCTTTTCACATATCTCTTCTCTTGAGTGCCAAGATCGAGAAGGAGAAGCGTGAGCTGGCGAAGCAGCACGGCATGGTGAGGAGCGAGGTGAGCGGGGGGGAGATTGCTGAGGAGATGGAGAAGGAGCGTAGGACCTTCCAGTTGAACATGTGTGAGGTAAGGACAGGGACTAGCTTGTGTCATGTGCAGTGGTGTTAGAGTCACTGAATTGGCATCCAAGGGATGCATTTCCCTTCCACTGGTGCACAGCAACTGTGCCACAGCCCTGGCAGACCCTGGTCTGGAGCGGGCAGACATCAGCAGTCACTCTCATGCTGGTGTTTCCCACTTGGCCTCTGACCTAGGATTGTTTCAGAGCAGCCTTTTTGTCTGAATCCACACTGATTTTTCATTCAGGGCCATCTTCTGTCCCTGGTCAGTGAGCGATGCTTGTGCCCAGGGTATTGCAGGTATCTGCCTTCCTGGGATGCTGAAGTCCCCTAGGCTCTGCCCTGGGCACCATCAGCAACCAGCAGCTCCCTCTGCTCAGCCTCTGGGGAGCGGCACCGAGGTGGGCTGCAGATCCCCAGGGACCATTGCTCAGCTGGCCACGTCTGTTGTGCCAGCAAGAACCTGGGTATCTTCCCTCAGAGAGCTGCCTGGGTTGTGGTAGGCTCAAGCTAACCTGGGGCAGGGGCTGATCAAGGAGTTTAGCCAAAGCTTGAGCCTGTATTAATTAAGCTGGCAGTAGAGATAACAACTTCGGGAAAATTCCATCAAGAATTTGGATCCAAGCTTCTTCCTGACTGCCCATGGTGGACACTGCTGGCACAGAGGTCCCTGTTCCCTCTCAGGAGCTCTTTCTCGCCATAACCCTCCCTCTGCTTGGTGGGATAAACTAAGCCCAACTCCCCTGCAAATAGGATTTTCTGGTCCCACTGCCACACATCACAAGCAACAGCATGAGCAAAATGTTGGAAGATACCAATTTTGTTCAAAATATCCAGCTCTTTGTAATCATGTTTTGGAAACAGTTACTGTTTCTGTATTGAAACTGTTATTCTACTTCAAATATCGGAAGCCTTTGTGCTACAGAACTGTATTGTCCCTAAACAGAGCCAGTAGGTCAGGTGGAGGTTTCGTTCTGTGCTGATGTGAGTCCACACGTGGCATTTGGGTTCCTGAGAGGGTGTCTTCTGGGAAATGCTTCTTCTGATGCATCTAGAATGTTTTGAATGATCCCCTCAGAATAAATACAGGGAAGTCTGGGGTTGGCCATGTTGAACATGTATTTTGGAAGGTGATTTACTATGTTGGCCTGTGGGTCTTCTGGAAATGGTTGCTGTTTTTACAGTAGTTGCAATGTCAAGAGAGCTGACGCTGGTATAGGAGTAGTCCAGAGATGGATGGAGAAATATTCAAGGTGTTTCACAGCACAACACACCGTTTCACGTTGTCAGTCCACTGACAGAAAGGGCCAGGGTTGGTTTTCACGGGTGAGGTTGTTATGGTGGGGGGTGGGCTGGGTGATGTGGCAGACAAGTTTGGGCTGGAAATCTGAATTTTCAGCTCACTTCTGAAGGTCCTCAAGGCAGGCTGAGATGCCAGCTGCATGTAGGATATAGGCAGGCAGGTCCGCAGCACTGACATTGTCAGTAGGGTCAGGCGGAGGCGATACAGTTCACAGATCAAGTCTAGTAGGTTTTGGAGGGACTTGGCTCTTGAGCGATGAAGTTTGAAGGTCTATAGGAAAGGTGGCTGTTCTTCAGGGGAGGCACCATGAATGGTGAATCTTTGAGGGTGTGTTAACTGAGTGTTTGCCCTGCATAAGTAAAGCCCAGCAAGCGCAGGGTCCATGCCACCACTGTGGGTCTACCACTCTATTGGCCAGATCAGAGCACTGGGTCCTGCTTACCACTGCCTTCTCACCCCATAAAAGCCACATGAGCTGCTCCCATCAGGGTGTTACTGCCAGGGTGGGCCACAACACACTTGGAGGGAGGCCATCAAAAAGTGCAAAAAAGGTATTTCTCTCTAAGCTACAAATTCAGTCCCTGTGTCCTTTTCCCTTCAGTATCTAATCAAAGTGAATGAGATCAAAACCAAGAAAGGGATTGACCTGCTGCAAAACCACATCAAGCACTGCAGCTCACAGTTCAAGTAAGAGCAACTGGTAACCTTCCTGCACACCCTTTCTCTCCTGAAGCACTGGTTGTAGAGGGGACCTGGGGGTGGCTTAACTTTCAAGACCTGGGTTCCTGCAGTCGGCTTGGCCTGTCCTGTAACTTGCTGATAGTCCTCTTCTCCTGGAGGCAGTGGAGGCAGGAATATCAAGGGGGTGTGTTTCCTCTCTTTAGTTTGACATTTTCGTAAGCCAGTGTAAAGCAGAAATCTGGGATGCAAAGAAGACAGAGTGCTGAGCACTCTCCCTGAATTTAACCGACTCCAAATCTTTCTGAAATACATTTCCCAAGAAAGATTTTTTCAACTACGAAGTGAAAGCACTGCCTGCTGAAGGCATGATGGGCTCTGAAGCAGGAGCTAAGGGGGGCCTGGGGTCTGTAGCCTTCACAGCCAGTGCTAAGAGGAGGATTTCAGGCCGTGCCCTTACATTAGCCCTCTCCTCTCAGTTTTTTCCAGGAATGTTTAAACACAACAGCAAAACTTAAGAAATTTACAGAGACACTCATCCCAGAGCTGCAGAGTGTGAGTATTCATCTGAAGTTGGGTGCGGCAAGCAGAAACAGGCTGGAGAGCAGACATGTCTTCCCCAGGGCCTCGTGTTCCTCTGCAGAAGCAGACTGAGGACTTTTGCAGCTCTGTCACATCTATTAATCATTATTTCCTGATCCTCTGATGCACAGCAGCCCACAGAGGGGTGAAATGCAGCCTTCGCTGGGAGTGGGACAATTACACTGCCATACCCCAGGACACAGAGTAGGAAGAACAAGCATAAACATGGGTACCAAGGAGGCACTAACATATTCATCTCCCAAAGCCTTAGCTGCTCTGCGGACTTCCAGATTTCTCATTTGTGGTCTTAGTTTTCCATGCCTGTTGCTGTCAACTCAAGCTCTTAGTACATTTCCTTGGGGGCTTTGTTTTGCTGTAGAGGCAGGCAGGTCGTGTAAGCCTTGTGAACTTTAGCTTTTGACTTTGGGCTCTGTCAGTCATACACAACCCAGAGACAGAAAGGAGTTTTTCCAAGTGGCAAGGCTTTCAGAGACAGTCTGAGCACTCATGTCCCGGGTGGTGTGGTGTCCTCCAAGTGCAGCAGAGGGTTTATGTCGGTTTACCAGCATTTCTAGACCTCCATTCCAGTTTGCTTGGGCTTGCTCATCCTTCTCCATACCTCCTTGCAAGTCAAGATTTGCAGAGGCTTGGGATATTGTACTCACCCAGATATTGTGTCAGCATCACTTGCATGTGGTCCTGTAGTGCAGGTCTCCTCCAGGCATCTGCTGCTTTGTTTGAATTAATCTGCTTTAGGGGTATTACCCTGCTTGTTCCATAATTTGTAATCATTCATGTTAAAATTCATTATCTAAATAATAAAAAGAGGGGAGGTGCCACCACAGAGCAGAGCAACTGAGCACAGAAAGCAGCATCTCAGGGATCCCTCTTGCAGACAAACCCCCGGGCTCCATTTCAGGGCCACATTCTTGTGCCAAAGTCCATCAACTTTTTGATGGCTTGGAGACCTTTACATTATATTAATTACTGACGCTACCAAGGAAACAAAAAACAAACCACCGTGGTGACCTTCAAGCCGTTGCTTGTTTTTACACTGCGGAGAGCTGCAAACAGCTGTTTCCTCAGTAAAATGCAGACTGCTCTCCAGTCCCAGCACCAGGGACATGCCTGCTCCCCCCCCTCAAGGAGGTTTCCACTGAAGAACTTCTTGCACATACCACATACCAAGGCACAGCAGGGGATGAGTGGCAACCTCCCACCGCAGGAATGGAGCTCGATGCGTCCCACGGACACACACAGGGAGGCAGCGAGGGCAGAGGGTGGCGTGGGGGCACCTCTCCTGCACCCAGGAGGAGCGGGATGCTGCAGCTGAGGCGCGAGCCTCCTGCTGCCCTGTGAGCGGCTCACTGTGCTCCGGCGCCTTTCAGATGAAGATCAGGCAGGACGAGGAGAAGAAGCAGCTCTGCTCGCTTCGGGATCAGCTGAAAACAGCGCTGCAGCTGGAGCAGAAAGAGGTAAAGTCTGATCTGTCTTGTGAGGGAATGCAGGGTGGCACCTGTCGAGTGCACGGCACGGTAGCTGCTTATATAGCGTCCGCCTGCTGATGCCAAAAGCCGTGGGGTTCCTGGTGAGCTTTGGGGAGCCCAGGGGCCGTGGCAGTGCTGTGGGGATATGCTCTTGGTTGCTAGCAGTACTGATGGGGTAGGGCCTTGCTGCTATTTCTCTCCTGCTGCCAGGACCCTGGGAACAAGCAGGCAGGGTACAACATGCACCAGCTGCAAGGGAACAAGCAGTACGGCATGGAGAAGTCGGGGACCCTCTTCAAGAAAAGCGATGGGTAAGTTGAGATCCAGCACGCCAGTGGTGCTTTGGTGACCTGGGGCCAGAGCAGGGTTCAGCCAGGCAAACCTCCTCTCCCTGGAGTGGCCACAAGGCAGGGGAACAGGACAAGCATGCATGAAGGTGTGCTCGACGCCATCCCAGCCTCCAACAGCTTTCAGCACAGAGGTCCAGGCAGCTTGTGTCTGTCTTTTAGCCCTGAGGGCATTTGTAGCCTGTGAAGATACCCCATGTCCTCTCAAGTCCTGTGAGCACTGGGTTGAGGAGCCCTGCATCCACCACGGGAAGCCAGAACCAGATCCCTGTCTTTCCTTCCAGCTTGGACCCCACCACTTCCATCCAGCACCCCAACGTCCTGTGCTGGGGGAGACGGGGAAGGGTCAGTGCTTCTCCCCCTCTCCCAGCCACTCATTGCTTTCCAGAACCCCCTCCATCGCCTCTGCTCCAGGATGAGGAGCCCTGACCCCTCCATCCTTCCAAGTGGGAGGCGCTGAGGGGTGCACTGGTTATTTATATACGGCCCTGGTGATGTTTTCTGCTCTCTTCTCTCTTTCCTCCTTTTCCTCCCCAGCCCTGACCTGTCCTTTGCCTTTTGGATCCCTCTGCCCTCCCAGGTCAGTGCTGGGCTCAGCTCCCTGATGGTAAAAATTAGGGGAAGGAGAAGAAATATGGGGTGAATTAGACACAGTGTGGGTCAGTGCTACCTTGAGGTGGCATCACGGACCAGAGGGGAGAGAGCGCCAGCAGCCATCCTGTGCCCCTCTCCCAGGAGCCAGACCCTGAGTTTCTGGAAAGCACTCTGCTGTCTTTGGAAAGAGGATCATCTCCCACCAGTGTGTGGGAGGATGCTTGCTGTGAATCACAGGGGTCCTGCACTGGGAGACTTGCACACTTGGAAAAGACTGTGAAGTGTCCTAAAAAAACCCTGAAACTGGACAGAAAATAATGAACTGGGGCTCAGGAGTCTTCTTCACTGCAGACTGAAGTTCAGTCTCTCTCCCTTTTCGAGTGTATCTCTTCCACCTTTCTCCTGTGCTATGGTCTGCCCTGAATGGCAGGCACAGGAAAGCCAACCTGGGAGCAGTTTGGAGGTGATGGTCTTGGATGTTTGCTGAGTGCTTCTGCAAAGGGCTTTGCGCTCTGCTAGCGGGTCCTGCTGCCCTGATTGGTGCTCTGCACCCGTATCACCTCCACAGCCTGTCTGTACAAGCCTGTCATGCCATATGATGGCTTCTCCTCAGCCCAGAACAGACCAAGAATGACAGACCCCATCTGTGGCAGCCCAGCCAGCATGTCTGATGAGAGCTGCGGCGCTGTGCTGTGCCTTTGCATGGCTCCTCCGTTTGCCAGCACTGTGCTGCATTGCATGTCTGCTCCTCCGTATGTATGTCCTCTTGGCTCACTCTCTGCTCATTTCCAGGTTGAGAAAAGTCTGGCAGAAGAGGAAATGCACCATCAGCAATGGCTACCTGACCATCTCTCATGGCTTGGTAAGACCCACTTCTTCCACTCTGCTCTGCTCCGCTCCTCCCTGGGAGCTGCTGCCCACTGCTGCAGGGTCCTCAGGGCCTGCCACTGCCAGGCATGCCGGTGACTTTGTGGGGCTTGTCAGAGCCCTCGTGCCTGCTGCTTGCCTTGCTGGGCTGCCCTGGTGGAGGAGGCTTTCTGTTGAGACTTAAAGTGCCTGCAATC
The DNA here is from genome assembly GCF_965231255.1 of Vanellus vanellus. Lineage (NCBI taxonomy): Eukaryota > Metazoa > Chordata > Aves > Charadriiformes > Charadriidae > Vanellus > Vanellus vanellus. The sequence continues at coordinate 916,502 of NC_138920.1, forward strand.
CAAGAGAGGTTTAGACAAATACAGGAGGTCCTCGTTTGCCTGTGTGCACGGAGGGGCATGAGCCAGGGGACCTGGCTCCAAGCACGGGGTGGCTGTCGGGAAAGAAAAGGTCTGTGTTGCTATTTCTTGCATTGCGCCTGAGAGCAGAGCCGAAGACAAAGTGCTGGGCGCGAGGCAGGTCTGTGCCTCTGTCTCCAGAACCAGGCGGTGCTCCTCACTGCTGGACCATAGCCCTTTGATGCTTCCTCATTCTGCTTGTAGCTCAACCGCCCACCAGCCAAGCTGAATTTACTGACCTGCCAGGTGAAGCCAAACACGGATGACAAGAAATGCTTCGATCTGGTTTCCCGTGAGTGCTGGTGCCTGCCCTGCGGTTCTTCCGGGAAGGGTCCAGAGTGGCAAGCAGTGCTTGGGGCTCAGAGAGCCAGCGTGGGTAGGGATGAGGGGAAGCTCTGTAGCTTTGGGCCAGCTTGAGGGGCATTACCCTGGGGAAATCGTGCCAGGAGGCAGCTCTGCTCAGGACCAGTGATGCACATGCAGGGTGTGAGGGAGGCAGCACTGCCATGGGACCGTGTGGGGTGCGTGGGGACAACCCAAGTTCCTGGGCTGCAGCTTAGCTAACACCAGCATCCCTCGTTCCTGGTACAGGTACAGGTCCCTTTGCCTGGGATGCACTGGTGAGGGGCTGAGTGAGACAGAGATGACTGTCACCCCAGCTGCCCAGGCTGGAGATTTCTCCTGGCTCTGCTGAGCCCAGCTCAGGCATGCTGTGCGTCCTGCCCTGCCTGGCAGGACGGATGGACGAGCGGGGTGCCTAGAGATCGGTTCTCTGTGTTTCAGACAACCGCACGTACCGCTTCCTGGCAGAGGATGAGCAGGACTGTGCCGCGTAAGTACTGCTGGCGCCTCGCTGCGGACCAAAAAATGCTCCTCTGGCTGCTGATGAGGAGCCAGCTCTTTGGTTAATTAAGCAGTACGCTGCAGCCCCCTGTTCGATGCCCTTCCCATCCTGATTGTGTCCTGATCACTCCGGGGGAGATGGATGGCTGTGAGCAGGATGTGGAGCTTGATGGCACCCAGTTTGCTGCTGGAATCCCGTGCAGGACCTTTGCGCGTGGTGGCTGCTGTGCAGGCTGGGGCAGTGCGGGATCTCCCCCTGCAGCAGTGGGATGAGCCCCACTGCCCTCCTCACCCTGCAGCCCGAGCATGGCCACATGGGACCCTGCTCCTAAGCCACTTTCTGCCCGTGCAGCTGGGTGTCCGTCCTCAGCAATAGCAAGGAGGAGGCGCTGAACTTGGCCTTCAGCAAGGCGCAGGGCAGAGGGGAGAGCAGCTGGGAGGAGCTGACCCGGGCAATCATCAAGGAGGTCAGAGGCATGCCTGGGAACAGGGAGTGCTGCGACTGCTCGGCCCCAGGTGAGAGCCAGCCCACGGCTGTGGGGCCACCGTGCTTCCTTCCCCCTGGACAGGCAGACCTTTGCCCGACCCTCTGCAGCATCCAGCTCCTGGGAACCTGCAGGCTACTGGGGTCTTGCCTGTCCCCTCTGTTCTGCTGTGGAGCTTGTGCCCTGGGGTGGTGGTGGGCGGACGGGGAGGAGAGGCAGTAGATGCACATGAGTCTGGCACCCTTGTCTCTACAGATCCCACTTGGCTCTCCATTAATTTGGGCATCCTGATCTGCATTGAGTGCTCTGGGCTTCACAGAGAGATGGGTGTGCATCTCTCCCGCATCCAGTCGCTGTCTCTGGACAAGCTGGCAACCTCTGAATTGCTGGTAGGATGCTGCCAGTGTGCTCTCTCCTCCAGCCTCCCCCTCCTTCTGCTGTGCCCTTCCTGAAACTAAGTTAATTCAGTGGGGTTTTCACCTGTTAAACTGATGCATACCCATCAGTAATTCCAGGGTTGAATGGTTATTGTGGCAGGAATTGTCATCTTCAAGGAGGAGAGGGGGGAGTCATTTTGCCATTGCTCTGTCACCCGTCTCCCTCAGTCCCCTTTCCCCATCGGTGTCCCTTGGTGCAGGGGAGCTGTGGGGCAGGGCCAAGCTTGAACTGGGGTAGAGCAGAGTGTGGGGCAGGCAGGGGGTTGGAAACCTTGCCTGGGGCTGTTTTAGGGCCACAGTGCCCTGGGGGCTCATGGGTTTGATAGGGCTGTCATGGGAGCTGCTGACAGCTGGTGGGCATCAGGGTAGGGGATGGGAGTGTTTGGCAGGGATCATTGCTCGCCCAGATCCGAGACCAGCGGTCGGCTCTGGGGTTGGTTGCACTGCTGGAGTTGGGAGATCTCAGCAGTAGGAGTTAGGGCAGAGTCTCTGGCCACTGGGCGCACACATCCTGGCACCCCTTGACATGCCCTTGATACCTGGTCAGGATCTCAGCCTGGAGCTCCCTCTCCTGCTGCCATGCAGTTAGAGCTGCTGCGTGTCTCATGTCACCTCTGGCTTGGCTGTTTTGCAGCTGGCGAGGAATATCAGCAACTCTGGCTTCAACAACATCATGGAAGCAAACCTCCCCAGCTTCTCCCTGAAGCCCACAGCGCACAGTGACATGTGAGTTGCTATGCAAGAGCTGTTTTTTATGGGATGTTAGATACAGGGCCCTCACCCGTGGGCACACACTCTGCGGCCCTCTGCGCTCCCCGCAGTGACCAGGCACATGGCACCACCCGATCTCCTCACCAGACTGTAACTTGTTTTTAGAAGCATCAAGTCAGCAGGAAAGGTTTGATAAAGGAGAGAAGAGTGAGGAAGAGCCAGCAGGACAGCTCAAGTATTGGCCTTGAGGTCAGGACGGGGTTGAGGAATCGGTGCTGGAAAGGAAAAGGCACAAAGAGAAATAAGTGGAGCTGCCGAGCAGGATGGCCCTGGCTGCACATCAGCAGGGCAGGGAAGGGCGGGAGTGTGGAGTGGGACGGGGGACAGGAACTTGTGCGGTGCAGAGCAGTTCACTGTGGCTGGGGCCCAGGGTCGGTGGGATCAGTGTAGGCATTGAGCAAGGATCTACTTAGGATGTGGGAACCTCCGTCCTTCATCCTGGAGTGCCCACACCTCTAGGTTCTGCAGAAGACAGGGGAGAGCTGGGGTGGTGTGGCTGGTACCAGCAATAGCTGGGGGCTTCTCCAGGGCTTAGTGCCATAAAGCTGGGGTGCAGCAGAGCTCTTGGGGGTAACAGCTGGGGAGCTTATTGTCAGGGGCCAACTTTCAGAAGACTGGAAAGCAGAGTAGGCATGATCAGGTTCCATTACAGCCATGCAAGTCCTGACTAGGGCACTGTTTAGATCATGCGGACCTCCCTTGCAGTGAATAGGTGGATAAGGAACTGCACTTGGCAGGGAGAGAGCAGCAGAGAGCTAGGAGAGGAGGAAAATACAACTGGAACAGCATAGTCAAGGTTGCCAGATCCACCCTTCCGCTTGGATGCTGGGGAAACTGAAACTGCATGAAATGAATAATTCAGCTCTTCCTCAATGGCCTCTTCTGTTTGGAACACTCCTTTGCCCATGGAGCACCTGCGGCCACCCCAGATCCTCTGGCTGATCACCACCTCTGCTTGACCTCTTCAGGGGGAGAGACCCAGCTTACTCGGCCAGTCTGGAAGCTGCTCCTGACCCATGGATACTCTCAGCCCATTTGTGCCATGTGGTGTTTCCTAGTCCTTGAGATTTCTGCTCCTTCCCCTAATTTTTACCATCAGGGAGCTGAGCCCAGCACTGACCTGGGAGGGCAGAGGGATCCAAAAGGCAAAGGATGGGTCAGGGCTGGGGAGGAAAAGGAGGAAAGAGAGAAGAGAGCAGAAAACATCACCAGGGCCATATATAAATAACCAGTGCACCCCTCAGCTCCTCCCACTTGGAAGGATGGAGGGGTCAGGGCTCCTCATCCTGGAGCAGAGGCGATGGAGGGGGTTCTGGAAAGCAATGAGTGGCTGGGAGCGGGGGAGAACCACTGACCCTTCCCTGTCTCCCCCAGCACAGGACGTTGGGGTGCTGGATGGAGGTGGTGGGGTCCCTGGAAAGAAAGACAGGGATCTGGTTCTGGCTTCCCGTGGTGGATGCAGGGGTCCTCACCCCCCTGCCATGACAGTACTCACACTTTAAATGCAAGAAAGTCAAGTTCTTGTTTAATTATATAACCGCAGGAGAAGCAGCTTTAAGAAAACCACAGTCTTTGCAAGAGTTATTTATGCATGCTACTGTAGAGGAGTTTGGGAAATAGGACAGAGAGAGGAAAGGTGCTAAACTTTCTGTCAGGTCTGAAGGAGAGAGAGGGAAGGTGGCTGGGGCAGCGGGAGAGGAGGAGGGTGATCCCGGGATGCTCACTAGGTCGCTCTGTGGCCGCTAACTCTCATTCGGCTGGTCTCTGGCAGGGCCTTTCGGAAACATTTTATCATTTCCAAGTATGTTGAGAAGAAATATGCCAAGAGGAGCCCTGCTGCTCAGCACTCTGGCCTCCCAGAAGCCATCAAGGACAAAGACATATTTTCTTTGCTCCAAGCGTATGCAGAGAACGTGGATTTGAGCGAGCCTGTGCTGGCACCTCTGCAGGTATGTCCAGCTGTCCTGTGGGCCCATATGACAAACAGCTTTGCCGTCGCCTCTCCAGCCTGTCCATAAGAGTCCCTGTGCCCAGGAGGGGATAGACTTTTCTGATGAAAACAGTGCTTTCTGTGAGCCTGGAGCAACAGGCAGATTTGAGCAGGGTGAGGAACATCATGGCAGAGAGAGATTTTCTGGCCATGACCCCATAGCCCTCCTCATGCTGTGTGTGGGGGGTGGGCAGAAGTCACAACCACCAGCCCAAGGCTTTCCAAAGGCTAATTTGTAACCGAGATTTGCTTGTAAACTTCTGAGCAGATTTTCTCAGGACATCCAAGTCTCGCTGTAGGCTGAAAAATCAGGGCAGCATTTTTTCCTGCCAAACCACAGAGTGGGTCCTTGCTGTAAGGGTCAAGAAGAGAGTGCAGCCCTAACCCTTGGAGCTGTGGGCACACTGCCGTGACAGCAAAGACGCTGGTAGGTGTCCTCCAGAGTAAAAACAAAGGAGCAAAATGCTGCAGTAAGCAAGAAGCACCATCCATATGGGATGTCTTGGGACAAACTGGCAAGCGAGAAGCAGCTCTGTGGGGAGCAGCTGTTGCACACTCAGGGGCTCTGGTGAGGTTGTGGACTTGGCAAAGTTCAGCTGCTGGCCTGGGGAGAAAAGTCACCTTTGGTTGCCTCAGTTTCTAAATGTGAAAAGGGGATGACTGATTCTTCTTCATGAAGCCATGAGGCACGGCTCTATGCATGTTAACTAGGTTCTCACCAGCCGTGGCGGTCATGACTCTGAAGACACAGTTCATCTCTCAGGGATTTTAAATGTGTAAGGACAGTCCCTAAAGGACAGTGCTCCTATCTGTGGTGGTGTTGCAGGCAGACACAGTCTCATCCTTGATGTATTTTTCTTGGTTACAGGAACCTGGAGAGACCCTTCTCCACATGGCAGTGCTGTTGTCTGATCGAACCTCTTTGCATATTGTCGATTTTCTTGTCCAGAACAGGTAAGCTCATGATACCCAGTCAGCTTGTCACGGCTAAGCTGTGCTAGTGAAAGGTGCAAGACTGATGATCTTCTCCAAAATGCTCCCAAAAAAGAGAAAAATCACCAGGGCAGGCCCCCCGCAGCAAACGTGCCTTGGGCTGGGCTTGGGGTAACTATGCCTAGATCAGAGGGACCTTGGGTTCCCTCATGTCTTCTGACTTGACGTATGACGGTGGTGGTGACCACCTCTTCTTCAGGCGAGGTGGAAAGAAGGACACCTGTGCCAGCACCAGGTGGTGTGTGCTGTGGCTGGGGCCAGCGACTCTTCCCAGGGGTGCTGACATTATCCACTCTCTGCTGCAGCAAGAGCCTGGCAAAGCAGACGGCGGAGGAAAACACGCCACTTCACTACTGCTGCGCTCAAAACAAACCCGAGTGTGTCAAACTGCTGCTGAAGGCCAAAGCCAACATTGCCATCAGTGAGTGACTGTGGGATCCCCCCACCCCATGCACACACACAAGGTGTCTTCTCAGCTCTTCTCTGCAAACACCTCCTTAGTCTTGGGAAAGTGCTCAGCAGTGCTTCTCTGTGGCTGGGGAGAAGCAGGTTGATGATGGCATTGGGTGGGGACCTTGCCCACGGGGTCACAGCCTCAGCCCCAGGTTTTCTCTGCACGTCCAGCAAGGTGCTCTGCTCTGACACTGTTCTTGGTTGGCTCTCCAGGCTCAGCGGTGTTAACAAGCTGGTTTGGGGTGCACATGGCCCTCCGCGACCGAATCTCACAGGTTCCTGCTCTTGGCAGCCTGGGACAGCAGCGGTGGCTTTGCTCTCCAGGTTGGAGCACGGGATGCTCCTCTCTGCTCCCCAGGAAGGAATGAGCTCACGCTGGGGTGCTCCTGACCCCAGGGAGCTTGTGCTGCTGCCTCACTCCACTTGTCCCCCTCCCAGGTGGGCAGCCACAGGCCTGCTCCGTGGTGGGCAGCTCCATGGTGGGACTGCGCTGGGGTGGGCTCACTGAGCTGACAGAGCCCAGTAAGGCAAACACTACCTGAGCTGCTCTTCCCCACGAAGCACGTGCACAGCAGGAGCCAAAACAGGCACTTGACTCATTTTCAAAGCCAACACTGCAATGCTGCAGAGCAGGTGGGAGGGCTGCTGGAGCGTGAGTTCAGAGATGGCATGTGCTGATGCTCTGGTGCCAGGTTCACAGGTCCAGCCATTCATACTACCCATGAATCTCCCCTTTACAACACGGAAGTGAGCTTTAAAACTAGGATTCTGGGTGACATAGGGGGGCACGAATGTTTCCACCATGAGGTATCAGCCGAGCTGGTAAGTGTGGTTGAACATTGCCTCCTGGGACACTCCTATTTCTGGCTCCAGGCAGTGGGTGGCAGCCCCTCGGAGGGCAGAGAGACCCTGGCGGGGCGGCAAGAGCTGTGTTCATGTCGCCCAGTGGCACAGGGATTTGGCAGCCAAATTTCTCGCTGCCTTGGCCCTGCTGGGCACAGCCATGCCTGCTCTGTCTTTACTGACTACCACTGGTACGTTGAGCATCTTGAGTCCACAGTGCAGACCCTGCTGCTGGTATGGGGATGCTCTGTGGTCCCTCAGGGCGCAGACCTCTTGCTGTTCCCTTCTCCCACCCTTCCCTTTCACCAGAGTCCCCCCAGCCCACCCCTCCCCAGCCAGACTTGTGCTGCAGCTCCGCAAGGAGGGGTTTTGCAGAAGTAACAACATTGCGGTTACACCACCACCCTCACAGGTCCCACCCTCAGACCTCCAAAGGGTTTTAGCTTAAAGTGAGACTGAAGTAAAACTTCAGTAACTTGTTCACACTTGCACTCACACCCCTGCTTGCAAGCACTGGGACCTTGGTGTCCGAGTGGTCTGTGTGTCCACCAGGCATCAGGACACATGTATTGGGTCTGCCGAAAGCTCCCTGCGATGACAGAGAGGACAAGGGGTGCCAACTATGGAGTCCTCCTCTGGTTTTGTAACCTTTAGGCTATCCTGTCCCATTTCTGTGAGTCATCAGGACTTACTTCTGCTCCTTTTTCTCCTTATCTGTGTGTCTCATCTCCTGCCCTCTTCATCTCCCCTGCCACTATTCCTTCATGGCCTGAGCCTTTGTTTTACTCTGCTTAGGCTGTCCCTTCTTTGGGGCTTGTTTGCACCCAGATGCCCTGAAGGCGGCACTGCTCTTCAGTTTGCTGAACACAGGGCAGGCTCATGGTGTTCACGGCTGCTGTTTCCCCCCCCTCACAGCTAACAAAGCGGGAGAAACGGCCCTTGATGTTGCCAGGAGGATGAGACATCCCCTGTGTGAAGAGCTGGTAAGACACTGTCTCATCACCCCTCTGGTTTTGGGACACATGCAGGTAGCAGAGAGCAGTTGGACACCTGCACCCATGTGAACACGTCCTGCGGGGCCACCAACGCCCCCTCAGCATCTCCAGTGCGGTGTGGAGGGGTCCAGCAGGCTCCGGGGCCCCCCTGCTGGCATGGGGTCCCTCAGGGAAGAGCGGTTTGGGACAGGCCGGGCAGGGGTCACGCTGTGGCTGGGCAGGGACACCTGGAGCTGTACTGAGGCTGCATGGGGTGAGCGCATCTCCTCAGCGAGTACAAGCCTTACTTCTGCCACATCCTGATTTGTGTGTTTGTAGACCTTCTCAAACCTCCTCACCGCTCTGATGCGCTGCTTGCAGCTTGCAGGTGTTGGCCTGATGGGCGGGTGGTTGAAGATGGGGCTAGCAGCTGCCTGTGGGGCTGGTCGGGCTGGTGGGTCCTCAGGGAGCTCCTCTGTGCCCCAGCTGCTACAGGCCCAGAGCAGTAACTTCAACCCCCATGTCCACGTGGAGTATGAGTGGTGGCTGGGTCAAGACGACATGTATGAGAGTGACGAAGACCTGGATGAGAAGGTGAGGTCCCGACAGGCTCTGGCTTGGGGCCATGTGTGCCACCACTGCCCCTGCTCCCACTGTGCTGGAGCGGGTGCTCCTGCACCTGCCCAGCTGCTCCCGCTCTGTCTAACCTGCAAATATCCCTTTCCCAGCTGGGTCCCGTGATGAGGGGGTCTGCCCATCCCCAGAGCTGCTACCACCCCTCTGATGCTGCCCCCAGGCCAGAGGCAGCAGGGTCAGTGCCCTGGGGAGGGTGGCCGGACACCCACCCCCTGCCAGCCGCCTGCCTCCGCAGCCTGGATGTGCCACCTGCCCCCTCCTACCCGCCTCCATCCCCACCCCAGCAGGCAAAGCCAGGTGAGAGTCTGTGGCAGGGTTCTGCAGGGACTGGCAATGTGAGCTGTTGCAGCCTGGCTCCATTGGCAGAGGGTGGTCTGGTCTGGGGGGGAGCTGGGGCCCTGATGGGGTGTGAGGGTTTTTCTGGTGCCCTAGGGCACCCTTCTGTCCTCTGCTCTTTGAGGGACCAAAGCTGGCTTGTGTTGGCTGGTCTGTCCTAGTGCTGACCCCCGCTTTGAAGAGCACTGCAGCATACGCTCGCCCTTGTAGACCCTACGCTGGTGCCATTAGGATGCACCCTCACCTCCCAAATTCTGCTGCTGTTGGGAGAGACAGAGGAGCATGTCTTTAGAGGCAGGGCTGGGAAGACAAAGCTGCTGGCAGAAAAAGCAGCAGCATCGCAATTCTGCTCCTTAGCAAGACCTGATCCCACCATCCTTGCCCAGCCTTCCCATGGTGTGTCCCACCTCCAAGAGCCGCCCTGCTTTCTGGGAGACTCACCAAGTCCTGCCTGACTTCCCCTCTGCCATTCCTAGCTCTGCTTCCAACCTGATGCGTTTCTCAAGTTAGACCTGCAAGCAGAGCAAAGAAAATCCCTGCCCACGTGTTTGTGTCCATTCTACCCTGGAGCTTCACCCCAGGACCCCTGCTCAGCACCAGCTTGCTGCTGACCCCTGATCTGTTCTTGCTCTGTGTTTAGCTCCCCAGGGGGCATATCCACCCTTCCTTACCAGCTCATCCATCTTTGCTGAGGACACAAGAAGCAGGAGGAGCCCACCCCTGCCTCTGAGCATCAAGCACAAGCGCACATCCTCGGAGCCGGCACCTTGGGTACCGCTCAGCCCTGAGCAGCCCAGCCCCACCAGCCTGGCTTCAGGTAACGAAAGGACAGGCACAGGAGGGGCAAGGAGCCAGACCATGCTGGTGGGAAGGACCTGCTGGAAGTCTGCAGTCCAGCACCCGCGCTTAGGTCAGGTTGGCTGTGGCTGTGGTCTGGCTGAGCCTCGTTTGTGGATCAGACCCATGAGGCCTCTTTCTTGGACGCGGGGCTGGGAGAGCTGTGGGAGCTGTGGCATAGAACAGCATGCCCACAGCTGAGCGCAAGGGGACTCTCTGTATCCTAGCTGTTAGACACCAGTGCCTCCGGGGCAGGGTTATTCTGGGGTTTCCTGGGCTGTTGGAGATGGGAATGACCCCATCCCTGTCTTTCAGGCATTGGATTTGTTTCCACGGGTGACCCGTGGCAGAAATATATATATGCCCCTCTCTCCGTACCCAGGCAGGGTGACAGGCTGGGAGCTGAGGCAGTGGCTTGCACAACACAACCCTTTGACAAAGGGGTGAGTGCTGCCAGGAGCAGGCCTGGGTGCTCTGGGATGGAGGTCTGGCCAGCTGGAGCCTCCAAATGCCTCTAGGAAACAGCCTCATCCCGGGAGAGCTTGGGAGTATGGGTGAATGGAGGGTGCCCCATGGCCCATGGCAGCTGCATCCTTCCGCTGGTGCTGGCAGCTCTTGCGGCACCTTGGAGCTGCACAGCCCATCTCCCACTTCCTGGTAACACACTTCTCACCCCAGCCTCCACTCTATGTCCTTCTGCTTCTTGGCCACATCCCGTTCCCCTGCTGCCCCTCTCCACCCTATCCCTAGTCTGTCCCCTTTCCAGTTCCTAGACTGATGGGGTGCTTGTTGCCCACGCTGCACTGCGGAGGAGGCTCATGCTGCACTGTGTGCCCTGACAGTGGTGGTTGCTGTTGTCCACCTGTGATGAAAGGTGGGAGGAGAAGACCAACCTGATTGTGTCGTAGGTGCCCTGAAAGCCATGGACCCCCTCTGCATGCTTGGCCCCAGTGAAGTGGGACAGCCTGGCCCACACCGATTCCTCCAGGAGCCAGATCCATGTTCTGGCCGCGCCCGGGATGTTCCATCTCTTCTTCCTCGGAGAAGCAGTTTGGTAGGTGGACAGGATCAGCTCAGCTCAGCTCCCACATCTGCCCAAAACCAGTTTAGAACTGAGCTGGAGTCAGTCCCAGCAACTTCTCCCAGCACTTCTGCTGTGACTCCCTGGTGTTGGCATCTCCCTGCTAGGTGCTGTGGACGCTGCGAAATCCCCATAAGGCTCCCACTTAAGGGAATCCTTGTTTATGGTTTCAGGTGGTTGGCAAGTTGGGGTGCAGTTTTGTACAAGGACAAGGGTGCAGTGTCCACATTGTCCCCGCCTCTCTGTGCTCCAGGGGACACCCTTCTCCCTGAGGACACTGTGCAGAAGCAGAGCCCTTTCGTTAGGGACACCTTGCTTGGGTTGCTGGGTCCTGGGGCTGTGCTGAGCAGCACCACTGAGTCCTCACATAGAGCTGCCCCGAGAGAAGTGGGACCCCAGACAGTGCAACTGCACGTGCTGCAGTCCTGGGACGCAGGAGCAGGTGCCTCTGGAAGGATGCTACAGCACAAGGAGGTGTCTTCTGGATCCCTGTCCCACCCAAACTCCCAGCAGGTGACCAGCCAGGGCCACCTCTGCCCTCCCTCTGTACAGGAAACCTCCCAGTCTCTTATCCTTGCTCCTCACATCTTTGCCAGGGCCTTCGGGATAAAGACACTAGAGCTATTTTAATTTGTCTGATGAAGCTGGGGAGGCCTGAGGATGCTCTCTCCTGCTTGCAGAACAGACTGCTGCTCCACAGGGTCCGCGCTCTCTATGACTGTGATGCTGACCGGGAAGATGAGCTGACTTTCCGCACAGGCGAGATCATTGTGGTGTCTGAAAAGGAGGACAGCAACTGGTGGGTGAGTGAACCTGCGTATGCTGACCAGCGCTGGGATGTGCATGACCAGCTCTTGCCTCTGTCCTACAACTGTCACACTCGTCATCTTCTGCTCTGCATCTGTCTCTCTAGCTTCCATCTTTTCCTTGGCAACCAAAGGTAGCTATTATGGGGCCAGTTCCTCATGCCCTTCAATGCCCCTATGCCATGCTCACTGGTCCTCTTCCTTCCTTTCTCCCTGCAGAAAGGGTGGATTGAAGGACAGCCTCACAGGCAAGGTGTCTTCCCCGCTTCATTCGTTCACGTGCTCAATGAGTAGGAGCTGTGCTTCATTTCAAGAAGGAAGATTGATCAGCTGCTTAAAATGCAATCACCCAAGCTCCCGTCTGCATCCAGCGCCCCAGGGGTGACCAGGCTGGGAGCACCAGCTCGCCTGGTTGCTGCCTCCCTCACCTCCGCTGCCCCAGCACCCCTGTCCCCCAGCCTACTCCTCCCATGGGCTGACAACAGTGCCCTTGGCCAGGCAAAGGTAGAGAACACAGCAACCTACGTGCTCCACAGATGTGCTCCTGCCCCAGCCACATCCCCATGCAGGAATCAGCCCTGGGGCACTCTGCTGCCAAACGCCCGGCTCCTGCCTTGCCCTGGCCACGCTGCCTGTCCCGTGGTGCTCCCTGCTCTGCTAGTGCTAACGGAAATGATCGATCGGGCTGTGCCCTGCAGGGCTCCAGAGCTGCAAGTGGAACCGTGCTGGCATGCGGACCCCTGGGAAAGGGGCTTCTGCTGAGGGCTGAGCACACCAGGAGCTTGGAAATGCAAACAGGTGCTGTGGAGCCAGCGTCACCACGAGCCTGTGCCGCCCCTGATTCCTCCCACCCAGGTTTCACTGTTTGTGCTTCAGAAAATGTGCTCTGTAGCAGCTCAGGGCATTGCTCCTCCGGTGCCTGGCGCCCCAGCAGTGGTGGAGAGGCCCTTTGAGCCTGATGCCAATAAATACCGTCTCTCTGGAGCTCTGTTCCAGTTTGAGTTTCTAGTTCCTTCCTCTTCGTGGCTCTCCCTCAGGCACCAAACCTCCTCGCAGGCATCAGAACAAAGAGGGCTCACCTCCCTGTGGATAAAATTACTCACAATGCAGCTTGCATGGCTTTTCTCCACTGGCTGTGTTTTTCCACTTGCCGAGGCACATTTCATAGCCTTCACCTGTCCTCTCTGAGTCAAAATGCCATCCAGGTGAGCAAAAGAAACCAGCTGGTGACATGCCGCATGCACGAGGCTGTTGAGACCTCCGTGTTGCTGGTGTCAGTGTCAGCAGAAGTTGAGCCATCCCAGCAGGACCCTTAGGGGCAGGAGGGCAGTTCCACTCCAGGCAGCTTTTCCCACCCTCAGAGGAACATGTTAATTAATGATAAATTACCTGATTTGGCCCTGGGAACATGGCCAGGGCATCCAGCTCCAGTGGGACTGGTGGCTGCCATGGTGCTGGGCTGTGCCGGAGGGCTGTGCCGGGATACCAGAGCGGTGGCCACTGCTGGAGAAGGGAGGGCAGCCCTGATTTCACTGTGCCGCTCGCTGTGAGGCTCTGTTTCCCCCCACGTCATTCTGCAACACTTCCTTTTCCCGTGGCGGTTGTTGTGGCTTGCAACGAGCACTGGCGAGGTGACTGAGCCTGGGAGCATCATCTTCGCCTGGCCCTGGTCAGCAGCGCTTCCGAGGAGGAGGTGAGGGGCCCCAGGGACAGCAGGCTGGGGACCAGGTGTTCGTGACACCATTAGGGGCCTATTTCCTGGCTGCGGGCCTGGGGAGCTCCTGGCGGTGTGTCTTGGGGCTTAGCGGGGACGGAGACAGGTCTGTGGCCACCGGGTGCAACTCAGTGCAGCAGCTGCACCCCAGTGGCTTGTGGGCTGATGGTGCTGGGCTGGGGAACCTCAAGGTGAGGGCACCTCTGGGCATGGGGCTAGTGGGGTCGTTTCAGCTGCCTTGGGGGGTGCTGGTGGAGGCAGAGAAGTCTCATCCACAGGGTATGGGCTGCACATGGGCACAGCTCAACCCTGCCTGTCCAGGGCCCTGCCCTCCCCGGCGACAGGCGACTGCAAAAAGCTTCATGAAATATTCACTGCGCTGCCCGAGTCCCCTGGCTCTGGGCTTAACAGAGCTGCTGGTGCCAACTGTGCAGCTACCAGCCAGCTCGTCCCCCTCCATGGGCCGAGGCTTTGCAACTGCCTGGACCAGCCCGGGGGACCACTGGCTCCTGGCCCAACCGGCATGTCAGATGGATGCTCTTTGCCTCCATCATGGAAAATGTTTGTGGCTGCTGCAGGAGGGCAAAAGACTAAGTCATGGGGGTTCATGGCTGCTGTCAGGGAGAGCATCAGGGGCCTACAGGGTCCCCCTGAGCCTGCAGGGTGAACAGTCGGCATTTTGTGGCTACTTCCTGCTCTGGAGCACCCACATCCGCATTTCCAGCATGCTGGTGGTGGCTTGTTGGTGTTTCCCTTTAAGAAGAGGTGACAGTTCAGTAGCTTTTTGAAAGGGCAGGTTTGCAGGGGAGCGTGACCCACTGCAACCACCTCAGATTGTCCAAACCTCCCCCCCTCTATCTCTTGTCTCTGTTTGTTGCTCGGACCCCCAGGAGCAGCAGTTTTGCTGACGGGTGTACGTCCTGTGGGTCAGATTTGAGTGTACAGTGAGCAGGTAAACCCGTGCTGCAGGAACCGCAGAAAATGGTTAATGTGGAGAAATGAAGCTGGTGCTGACCCGTGACCCCATGTCAGCACCCAGGGGACTGGTGGGAAGCACAGGGTGCTCCTCTGAGGGCAGGAGGGGTTTTTCCTCTCCTTCAGCTTTCCCAGTACAGAGGGGATGCCCCCTCCCAAACCTGCTGCAGTCGCTTCTGACCCTGGGATGGGGGCTGTCCACACAGCCCTGCTCCTCATTCTTGCCTTGCCCATGGGAGCCGGGTCCTGAGAGGCTGAGCACTTCGTGAACTCCCTGAGGACGAGAAAACTCTTTTCCTTCTGACTTTAGGTTTATGTGAGTGATTTTAGATGGAGAACAGAAATGTCAGTTAAATACGGGTATTTAAGAAAGGTTCATGCACAGAGACGGCAGTTAGTACCTCCTGCTCCTCCTGGCGATGATTCGGTGCCCTTGAAGCTGCCAAACCCCAGGGCCACCGGGGAGGGAGTGCCTTGTTGGCTGCACAGCGCCTGCGTGGGCTCGGCGGTGGCAGAGAGGCCGAGGGGCTCCTCTGCCCAGCGGCTGCTCCGCAGCGCTGGCGCGCGTGGGAGGAGGCGGCAGGGCTGGCTGCCTGCAGAGGAGCTGCTTTGTGGGCGAGCGGCTGCCGCTCTGGAGGGGAGCTGGAGTTCAGCCTGTGGCTGGGGCGATGACGCTTCACCGCTTGTTTGCGGGTCGATTTGCAGACCCTAAAAGCATTGCAGGCAGAAAGCAGCTCCTCGTACAGCACGTGCTGCCAGCCGGCCCGAAGTAACTGTGGCAGTGCCAGAAGCAGAGCACGACAATAAAGCCATTGAATGGTTTGAAGAGGAAATACGTACCAGGCTATCTCAGGTCCCTGCAGGGTCGGTGAGCAGCCAAGGGGTGTCCCAGGAGGCTGGGCAGGGAGGGAGGGGGGTCCTGTGGTGACACTGCGATTGGGCCTGGTGACATCTTGCTGCAGGTGGCATGAGGGATGCTGTGCCAGAGGCACACGCAGGTGGTGCTGGCCCTATGCCTGCTGCTGGTCCTGTGGCAATGTTTCCGCACCCCCATGGATGGCCTCGGCCCCGTCCCTGGGGCTCCCTCCCTCCTTGACACCCCTGCTGACCGCTGCACCGCCAGTGCCAACGGCTCCACATGGTTCAACACCCGCTACAACATGGCCATGGGGCCTCTGCTGATGGGTGCAGCCCACGAGCTCTCCTCGGACGTGGTTCAGTGGTGGCTGGTGAGTGGGAGCATGGGGTGGGTGGGTGGAGCGTGGGTCTCTTCCCGGGCTCCTCCGATCTGTTTGCAGTGGGTCAGGGCCAAGGTCAAGTGGGACAGATGCCATGGGGCATGAAGGCAGTGCAGGGACCCCAGCTCACCACCCCCACCCTGTCCCGCAACCTTTTCCTAATATCCCATCTGTTTTTTCTGTACCTTCCCCGGGGCTCTGCTGGGACGAGTGGGGCTCAGTCCCCCTTTGGGGATACTGGTGGCGGGGGGGGGGGAGTGGGGCTGATCATGCCTATTGCTGCCCTTGCTCTCCCAGACCCTGCAGGGTCCCCCGACTGGCGTCCAGCTCCAAGCCATAATTCAGCAGGTCTTCACCGTCCTCCCGGCCCCGACTGGCAGCCTGTGGGACCCGTCTCGCTGCAGGACTTGTGCGGTGGTGGGGAACTCGGGGCGGCTGAAGGGGTCCAGCTACGGGCTGCGGATTGATGCCCATGACTGGGTGCTGAGGTGGGTGACCCAAAGGGGCTTGTCCCCTCCCTGTCTCCCCAGGACCTTGGCATGCCCCAGCCTCCAGCCACCCTGTGAAATCTGCCAACACAAGCCCAGCTTCCAGCTGGAAGCCCCACCCCACCCCCCCAGGGCACACACCTGCCCTGTGTTGCCCATGTCCCCTCTTTGCTGCTGGCCAGAGTGACCTGGTGTCCTTGCCCAGTAGGACTGGCAGCCTGGGACTGGCATGATGTGCATCTTCATTTCGGGATGTGCCTTCCCTCTGTCCCCTAGGATGAACAGAGCGAAGATCGCTGGCTTTGAGCTGGATGTTGGCATGAGAACAACCCATCACTTCATGTACCCGGAGAGTGCAGTGAACCTTGGGCCTGGTGTCCACCTCGTCCTTGTCCCCTTTAAGCCACTGGACCTGCAGTGGGTGGCCAGCGCCTTCTCCACCGGAGAGCTCACGCAGTGCGTCAGCTTCAGGGGATAGCATCTTTTGTGCTGGAGACCCTGGCAATGGCGTGGAGTGGTCCTGGGGACCCTGGTGCCTCACTGGGGCCCTGGCACCATGGTCCTAGTGGGACGAAGGGCCCCTGGGCGAGGGTCCTAGCATCCCTCTGCACCGCAGTTTGGGGAAGTGGTGGCTGTCCCCACTGTGGGGCCATGGGCTTGATGTCTCTTCCCAGAGCCAGGCCAGGGGGTGCTGCTAGAGCAGCCCAAGGGTGTGAGGGTACTATGGGGCCGGGTGCCTCCAAAGGAGAGGCCCCAGCAACAGGAGTGCCCCACACTCATTGCTGTCCTCTGGCTTTTGCAGCACATACGTGAGAGTCAAACAGTTCATCAAGGCGGACAGAAACAAGGTAAGGTCTCGGTGTGCTCCAATGCCTCCTGGGCAGGGAGGGCTCCTCTGGGCACAGCCCAGGCTTGTTTTTCAGTGGGATGCGGGCAGACCCGGTGAGCAGAAGGGCTGATGGCTGTGCTGGTGGTGGGGGCTGGCTGTTGACAGCAACAAGAGCAGCTGACAGCTCCTCCACTCCCCACTCAGGTGCTGATCCTGAGCCCAGCTTTCCTCAAGTACATCCATGACAACTGGACACAGCGCCACGGGCGGTACCCTTCCACCGGCTTCACAGCCCTTCTCTTTGCCTTGCATGCCTGCCAGCAGGTGAGCGTGGTCAGCAGGACTGGGTGCTGCCACCTTACCACCGCCGCACCGCTTGTCTGCGTGCTCTCAGGCTGACTGAGCACCCGCACAGCGACGGCTCTTGGTGGTGTGTGCGCAGGTCTCCGTGTTTGGCTTTGGAGCAGACAGCGAAGGGAACTGGCACCACTACTGGGAGAAAAACCGCTGGTCTGGAGCCTTTCGCAGGACGAGGGTCCACGACGCTGACATCGAATTCAGCCTCATCGAGAGACTGGCAGCTGAAGGCAGGATTTCATTCTACAAATGATGCATCGCCAAGAAACTAAAGCCAGGCCATTAGTGCAGGAACTGGCAGCCCCCGCACTGCCGGCAGCTACCCCTCAGCTCTTTAGCTTGCTTCTCCCCACCCCAGCACTGCCACATGCCCAGGCTCACAGACCCTGTGATCCCCAGGGTCTTGGTGCTGCTTGCACCGGTTGCACCAGCTGAGTGCTGATGACACGCTCCCATGGCACCAGGGACGTTGCATTTGGCTGGACACAGGGTGGGCACAGCTCTGTCCACCCTGGCTGGGAGAGAGGAAGGGGAAGATGGTGTGGCTGGAGATGGGCCGCTGTGCATTGTCCCTGCAGTGGCCATGAAGCTGTTGGGTGACAGCAGTGTGGTGACGGCAGCCACTCAAGCGTGGCTGTCTGCATGTCAGAGCTGACATTTCCACCCACTGATAGTTTTTGGGGGAGGTTTGTAGTTGCTCTTTGGGCAGGGGGAGATGGACATCTTCCCTTCCCATCTTTTTATAATTAAGGAAATATTTTAAAAAATTGTATCAATGAAGTGTAAGAACGGAAAAAATCAAGCATGCTAAGTCAGAAGACGACAGAATCAAGTACAGTTGAAATGATCTTACATTGAATAAACTTTGAAAACACACATGAAAATATTATTAATATTTACTTTACTTTTTGAGCCCT
Source organism: Vanellus vanellus (assembly GCF_965231255.1). Taxonomy (NCBI): domain Eukaryota; kingdom Metazoa; phylum Chordata; class Aves; order Charadriiformes; family Charadriidae; genus Vanellus; species Vanellus vanellus. Next base: position 934,562 of record NC_138920.1, read on the forward strand.
TACTGCTTTGAAAAGACAGCACACTCTACCTCAGCCGCACCCTGCAGAATGATTGTAGACCCTGGAGCCCAAGCTCCGCAAAGGTTTTCTCCTCCAGAGCAGAGTTAGCAGGATGTCTTTTCCTACTTTCAATCACAAACACAAACATCCTTGAATCAGACTCAGCTTTTCCATGGCTATTGGTCACTTGGTCTTTCAGTCTATTAAAACAACCAGATCTCTCCTACTAACAATCTCCCATTTTATAGCAGAAGCCTGTATTACTTGAGTTAACTATTAACTTCATTGATTTTCTACCTCTCCAGGTAGAATCTCCATTTCTGTATGTCTTCTGTTTCTCTTCTTGATTATATCCAGTTTCCCACAACGTGTTCAAGTCTTGCACTTACCCGTCCCATCACCTTCCCTCTATTTTCTCCAGGTGCTAAGAAGTGCTCTGTGGGATGCTCTCCAACACTTTTCTGAAGCTTTGAAGAAATTGGCTTTCTTATCAAAGACAAGTGATTAGCTGCTAATTGTTTCACTGTGGGACAAAGTCTTGCTACATTATTTTCATTCATCTTCCCCCTCCTGATTATTCTTTCAAATTTAGTTACAAAGCTGTGTGCTCTGCTGAGCAACTGAAACTGTTCAGGTCACTTTGTGTTCCTGATAAAACACATCTATACTTCTCTACATTGTAGTAGTACTATATGATTCAGACCTGATGGATTTTTTTTTTTTAACAAACCCATTTTTTCCCCAGTATTCTAGCTTGGAGATTAATCGGTCTCCTTACCCACACCTCAAACTGCTTCTCTCCCCGATTGAAAATACATGGGTTTTATACTCCCTGGTTTATAGATAAGTTCAACCAATTAAAAAAAAAAAAACCACAACAAAACCCACAACAAAAACCAGCCACAAACAAAAACGACTTTAAAATTAATTATAAAATAGATTTCTCTCTGCATTATCTATCAGATCCTGTGCCTGTCGCATTCACTGTGCTCTGTTGGACCAATTGCTTAGACCAAATTTAGAGTCAATACCAAAGCAAATCCAGAGCTGAAATTTAAGAGTAATTAATGTGCTTTGCCTAAAAATGAGGCAGGAATCCACAATATTTTATTTTTCTTCATTGTTTTCCAATTTCTCCCACTACAATTTCACATACCAAGCACTTTACTCACTTGTGTGGATCACTAAAAAGAAAAAAACAACACATCATCATCATGCTATCTACATACTTTGCCACAATGCAGGTGTGGTTTTTAATTATAATTTCCAATTCAGTACCAAGATTAGTTCAAAGAATTTAATTATTCTTCCAAATGCTTCAGCGAAACACAGAGGATGGGCTTTATTTTAAAATATAAACAGAGGGGAAATGAAAAACACAATCCAATTTAAAAAAAATCAATTAAAACTCCAAACGCTTTTTTGCTGAAACACCAACTTGCATCTTTCATAAGAAGATCAATCTGGAGCAGCTGCAATGCCCCACAGGACAGTAAGCACATCCCAAGTGCTAGGTCTCACCACGCTGCCCAGGACAGCTGGAAGGAAAGCGCATGGGATTCAGCACGTTTTCACAGAGGTCTGGCATACAGCATCAACACACTCAGAAACACTTTTAAAAAAATTTTAAAAAGCCAGATGGTATTGCTAGAAAGCTTATTTGACGGCAATTTCAATCTATTCCAAGTCTCGTGACCATAAAGTAACTTATTCCTGGAGGCAAACAGAATGCAGTATCTCTAGCATCTCTTTGGGGGAGGAGGGAGGAACTGGATGAACACGGACTGACACAAAAGGGTTTTTACAGTAGGGTCTGCACAGCCAGACAAGATGGCTAATCTTTATAGCAGCAAGGTTCAAGCAGTTCCATCCACAAATTAATGCCAAACAAAGGATAATGGGACAGTAACATAAGAGCGATCAGGGCCATCTGGTAATTCCAAACCTCTTCTCTTGTGCACTCAGAAGATCACTTGTGTTTCAAAAAACTTGCTTAGTTCTCCTTCGAGGTTTTTCTTGTGGGGCGAGATCATTGCTTATTTATGTTGTCTTCCCAAGTTCAATTTTCTTCTGGATGGCACGTGCTGAGTGATAGATCAAGGAGTCAATGAATCCTGCAACTAAAAGGAAAAATCAGGTGGATCAAACCAGACATGCCTCAGAGGGAGACAATTCCCAGGGAAAGAAAACACCACCCCCTCTGTCAGTGGAAAGGAATTCCAGCTCCCCCAGTCAGAAAACAGCTGCTTCTGCTCTGAAGAATAAGGTCCTCATGTCATTAGGACAGACAAAATCCAGCTTGCAGGCAGAGGTGATCATACTTCTCCGGAAAAAGATCTCTCTTACGGAAGTAAAAATGCAACAGGCTGAGTCACATGTGTTTACTGATGAGTGGGAAGAGTTTGGAGAGGAAGCTGATGCTGAGAGCCTTATGTCATGTCACTGCCTTGACCCAGCTTGCCAAGGGCATGTTTCCCATTTCTTTCTCATTTCATGGTAACCTTAAAAGTAAGCTACTCTACCCAATGCTGCTCTTTATGGTTGCCCTTTATCGGGGACTGCAAGGTTTACCCACCAAGGACACAAGCATTCAGTTCTTTCTGCAGTATTTTTCCCAAAGCTCTCCAGCGCTGGAGAAGCCTCTTAATTCAGTGCTTGTTTGGGCCCACAGAAAAGCTCAGAATGGGTCTACTGCACCACAAAACCCAGACAACCCTGCATCCATTGAGGTGGCTTTCACAGAACAGGAACCCTGAGCTCCTGCCAGGGAGGGAACAGAGGGTGCCAGTAAGCAAAGGTATTTTCAATGTCTTTGTCATAGAACGGTTTTGGTTGGAAGGGACCTTGACGATCACCTAGTTCCAACCCCCCTGCCATGGGCAGGGCCACCTCCCACCAGACCAGGCTGCTCCAAGCCCTGTCCAACCTGGCCTTGAACACCTCCAGGGACGGGGCAGCCACAGCTTCTCTGGGCAACCTGGGCCAGGGGCTCACCACCCTCACAGTGAAAAATTTCTTCCTAATACCTAATCTAAGTCTTCCAGTTTAAAGCCATTCCCCCTTGTCCTTTATGAAGCTTCTTGTTCTTTTTTCTTTTATTCAACACCTCAATCTAAGAAATAATTAAGCAACCACTTGGCCCTACACAAAGACAGACATTTCAATACTATATAAAGAGTAGCAGCTAAAATGGGAACTGAGTTTCCTGTTTATTACAGCAGAATGGAATTATTTGCCTTACTATGTGGTCTTTGAGTAACACTTCAGCTGACTGTCTTTTGTGGTTGTTTTGTCCTGAAATTATCTCAACTTGTAGAATCAATTTGATGCTCTAACACAAAAACTGTTACAGAGCTGATTTATTCATTTGAGATATTCATATATATTCTAGAATATGAATATAGAGTCTGAACGTGGTGTATGGCAGCAAACACTACAGACTGGCCGTCAAACCTCATTGGCATTAGAGGGCACTTGCATTTGTCATGAAAATAATTTTTGAAAACCTTTCCCTGAGTCTCAGCTATAGAAAAGCATATGATCAAATTTATTACAGACAGAAATTCTGTTTAACAGTATCAGGATAACTGAGCATTGTGACACCTCAGGTGATGAGAAAAACCCTGCAGATAAAGGTGTTATGTGATACAGGTATCTGATACAGGTGTTACGTGATACAGTAGCAGGCTTCTCAAGTCCAGTAAGATCTGCTGGCCAGATCTCCAGGCTGGCTCTTCACAGATACGTGAACATCTCTGACTTCGTTTCAGAGCACCCTGGGTTATTAGCTGGAGTTCAAGGCTGGACCAAGGCTGTGCTCTGTCACATGCATGGAGCTGAGCAGATACCAGCTAGCTATTCCAGAAGCCAGCACTGAGAATGAAATCCAGTCAACTCAAACGGCTCTGCAGGAACAACCTCTCTTTACAGGACCCCGTCTAGCTGCAAGGGCTACTTTGAGTCCCTGCAGAGCACTCACTGGAGCTCCTATGTCTGTGAACACAGTTTGAGACCTCTGAGATGGCTATGCCCATGGCAACCTGGGGCACAGATTTTACTGGCTTTGGTTCTACACAGAAGCAACTGGTCCTACACAGAAGCAACTATCTGCTTACAGGCCCAAGCTGGCCAAGAAAATGATACAGATGCATTCATATGGTATGTGAAATACTGCATTATTTGAAAACAAAATGTCCTGTAAAGCATCAAAATGAAATATTATGATAGGTCTACACCATAATGAAATGAAATATTTCATCAAATGAAATATTATAATAGGTCTACATCATCTACAGCATCTTGAAAGTCTACACTGCTAATTACAATCTGATATCACTCCCATGGCTCTGCAGAACATGCTATATCCTCTACTAAAGGCTGAAGTCATCTCTCCCCATCAAACAGGGATTTATTACCAGCCATGCAGAGTTTAGAAAGAGTAAGATGGCAAGTGTTTACACTTTAGAAAGAAAAAATATTGAAAGGTACAATACCTGTAAATATGCCTCCAACGATGGCACAAACTCCTGTGAGAAAGTGTGTAAAGGACCTAAAATGAGGAAAACAATTTGAACAACCAGCATGAGCTCAGATACCAATGTCAGGTAAATAACAATTAACTAATCAAAACTAATTCATAATTATCATAATGTTCATCACAGCACATAAGTATGCATTATATAAAAAGTAATAGCTGACAAGATTTAACAATTAAATAACCCTTATTGGTTACAGAATGGAGTTTGTCACTGAGCAGCATTGAATAGCATTAGAGCAGTGCACTAAGGAGCTCAATGGCAACCCTAGGATGCAAAAACTGAATTCGTAAACTTAAAGGATGGACTTTTAATCCCTAAGATTTTATCCATTCCTACCCAGACAGAATGCACAGCAGGCTGCTGTAATACAAAAACTAAATCCCTAAGCACATGTTAATACATTTTAAGGCATAGACACACTGGCTGTCCCTCATTACGATCCTAAAAGATCAGACAGTTACAACCCCTTCCAGTCCCCCGAAACAACATAACTGTGATTAACGGAGGACCTGGAAAGAAGAAAGAGGTTCCACACTGACTACAACATGCGCAAAAGCTATAGGAAATGCAGATTAAGTAACCAGGTTGGATCAGTGTGGGTGCTGCTGTAGGTGCTGGCAAGATGGGTATGCTATATCAATCTTTGAGGACAAAAAGACTTCGAGGACGTTAGTCTGAACCGAAAAGCATTATATCAGACTTCTGCTCGCTGCACCAATTTCCTTCTCCATCTTGGTACTGGATTAAAATGCTTCAGGTAATATCAGAAAAAACACAATCCCTTTCAGATGTTCACACTGAGCGGAAGGGCATCTGGCTGGGCCTCTTCCTCTCCACTGACTGGGAAGGGGCTTGGATGGCTTTCAGGCACTTGCACTGTTGTTTTTAAGCGAGGATGGAGTTTTAAGCTAGCAAAATGACAACATCAGCGGAGAGTGAATGAAATAGACTGAAACATCTCTTACCTGTGTTTCTCTGTCAGCTTCACCATCATGGGTGAAAGTTCATATAGCACAAATACACCAGGCAGACCCTGGTCTCCTAGTAGCCCATTGGCTATCTTCTCATGCCGTGTAACTGAAAACTGGTTGGTCCTTACCACCTAGCAGGAAACAAACACAGCAAACATTGTTTTGTTAGTGAGGAATAGGAAAGGCTACTAAAACATGGGTTCAGTGAACGATATCAATGTAGCCCTGCCCACTCACTTGTGGGGGGCCTGACAGTGGGTCATAAAAAGGGTCATAAAGAGCTCCATCAGGATCAGATCTATTTTTACTACAGGCTAGCAGTTAAAGCCCCAGCTAGTCCAAAGAATGAGTGATGTATCAGTCCCCAGGCTGGACTGTTTTGGTCTCTGCGGGCAAGCAATGGCATAAGCTGTCCCTCTCGACCTCAACCCCAAGTTCACATCGTCCTCTACACCAAAATGCAGTTCACCTAAGCACGCTTCGAGGAGACAGCACTGATGTGAGAAAGCCATATATATTCAAGGGTGAGAAAAAAAGGAAATAATACCTAAAATCAAGAGAGTGCCAGGGCTGCAGAAGGACACAGATGTCCCATCTTTCTACGAATGAAGATCACCCTGCAACATTCTTCTGCGCCCTGCCATTCTTCTACACATTGTTCACACCAGTTCTATTCTTAGAGCAAATGAATTGGGTTTCTGTAAAATGAATTTATGTTCTATCATCCTTAATAAGCTATCTGACACAAATTACAATCCAAGCTGAGAAAGATACTATCCAGTTTCTTCACCAAGTTCCACATTTGGGGGTTCCAAGTACTGAATGTATAACACAGCCCCTGGTACGCATCTAGTAGCATACTAGGATCCATAGTTGCTTTAAGTACGACCATCATGGTTTGCATGGATTCCTCTCATGGTGACTAATAAAAAGCAGTTCTTTTGAAAGAGAAGTCCTTTGAAATGTGAACAACAGCTTTACAGTAGAACACGAGATTTCATCAAGAGAAACAGAAGCCATGGTGGCTTTTGGCACTGGGAGGTGGCCATAACAATAGAGCTCCTATTAACAATCTTTTGTACTTCAGGAATTTCAATCCTCCACAGAAAGTACAGAGGCATCCTGAATCCAAGAAGAATGAGCTTCTAACACTGTCTGAAGATTCTCCCAGTATCACCTCATAGCAAGCAACTTGCACCCAACTTCCAAGAAAAAAACAGATACATCCTTTCTAGGCAGGGGATTGAAGAAAGAACGGTCCACATAACGATTTATCACATGAGAACTGAGTCTTGCAAACAGTTTCAATCTTTAGGGCAGATGAAGAAATACTAACTATGTCTACCTTTCCAGTGGATTCTGTTAAGATTGTTCTGCTAATGCTGCTCTAGGATAGCTTTGCTTGAATTGTATCTACTGTGGCCATGTGGCTCTGCAGATTTGTGGTTCGTATGCAGCCCCTGGCGTAACTAATAATCTGCTGGTGATTTACATTTCATAGTGCCTAAAACAACATGAAGGTTGTGTGGATGTGCAGTAACACGTTGTTCTCGTTGCAAGGATATGCAGTACGTGCCCGAGAGCAGCATGAGTTTGGGCGAAGAGCCTGAGGTGAGGTGGTGAGGGTTCCCAGTGTTGTGGGGTTTGCACAGTGTTATAAAACTGTGTAGGGCAAGGCAGTCAAATTCTGGCATAGTTTCATCCACGCATAGATCAGTTCTTGCATTGAACAAGCCCTGGAACCACACTTAGGTTTCACCTCAGAGGAAACTGGTTTGGTGTTAAAGTGAAGCTGGGCATGGACCACCCACGCAGCGCAGAAGATAAAGAACCAAAACCTGGGAGACAGCTAGGGAGCTAAGCCATCTTGTACATGAACGCTCACAGAGGTACTGGGGCATGTGGCACCTGTCTCTTCCTCACTGGGTCAGACAAGTACACCGGGTAGCACTGGTGGTGAAGTATGCACAACAGTAGAGCTGCTGCCTCTACTGGTGTTTTCGTTGCAAAAGAAATGTAACAGCTTACATCATTCTGCTGCCCTAAGACTACGGGGGTCCAAATAATGATAACTGACATGTTCGTTTTTTTAACAAAGATTTTCTCTCCAGCTCTTGAGATCCCCTGAAAAACGCCAGCAACCAAAATAAAAGCTTCCAAATGAATGAAAGAAATCCCAGTTCTTTCTGCTCCTACAGGCTGGCTTCAGAAGACAGCAAAAATTTGTCTCTGTTCTCAGGATCTTCATCTCACCCTGGTATCTCCTCAGTAATTTGTGTATCCTACCTGTCCTGAATGAATGACATATTCTGAAAGCAGGGCTGGAAATCTAGGCACGCTCTTTTGGAGGCTAAAGGGGTTTTTAAATTGGAGACAAGCTGATCTTGAGTTATTCTCCAAAGAACATTTTTAGGATCTCCTTGCTGCTTTAACTTCTCCTGAGCATGCAATAGGAGGGATTCATGAGGGTACATGATGAAAATGGCACGGTCACTTTGAGCTACGTGGGATGGAGGAGGCTGAAATCTGCTTCATCACTGCTGCAACATTACAGACAACCATACACCATAGAAATTGTTATTCTTACTGGGTTGGTTATATGAAGCAAGTTGAACAGACTGTGTTGCTTCCACCAGAGGTCAGATATGGTCAGCGTCAGAATAAGAGGAGAAAGTCTGAAGGCTTTCACTTGCCAAAGTAATAGGGGCAAAAAAAAGGTACTTACTTCACCATCTACTTTCATATACACTGTGGGGACCACCTTGACAAAATACTGAAACATCATGGAAGCTATAAGCAAAGATAGAGAGACACAATTAATAACTGGCAAAGAGCTGGAAAGCTTAACTGACAGGTTAGGTAGACACAAATTGGTTTCGTTCAACTTGTCAGGGAACAGCTTTCTATGCAACAGTTACTGGAGGTTTTCAAGGACAGTAAAGTTAATGTCTGACATGAGTTTTCCTTTTGCCAAATTGAATCTTGTTCCTGTTCCAACCAAAACCACTGTCATTTTGGCCTTGACTAAATTGAAAACGCCCTACAAACCCGTTATCTTGCTATAGTTTTAGCAGTACAACGTCTTGAAAATTATTATAACACATGAAAACCTTTACATTTAATAGCATAGCCCTAAGAAAACATACTCAACTTTAAATGAGTATTCTATATCAACTTCAACTAACACTACAGTTTATTCCTGTACAAGCATGGTTTTTACCATATCAGATGAAAATCAGATGAAAAGATCTGGATCAGTGAACAAAAAAAAATAGGAGAACTCCTGCTGCTGCCTCAGACCAGCCTGTTCCTTCAGTTCTCTTAAGGATAATAGAAGGCAAGAGTCGCTTTGAAAACCTATTTTCAAATGCCCTGAAGCTCAAGGGCAGCCTTGGCTGCAGTGACCATGAGACAGTAGAGTTTGAGATCCTTAGGGCAGTGAGGAGAGCGCACAGTAAGCTTGCAACTCTGGACTTCAGGAGAGCAGACTTTGGTCTCTTCAGGGATCTGCTTAGCAGAGTGCCATGGGATAAAGCCCTGGAGGGAAGAGGGGTCCAGGAAAGCTGGCTAATATTCAAGGACCACCTCCTCCAGGCTCAGGAACGATGCAGCCCAACAAAGAGAAAGTCAAGAAAAACATGCCAGGAGGCCCGCATGGTTGAACAAGAAGCTCCTGGACAATCTCAAACAGAAAAAGGAAGTCTACAGAGGGTGGCAGCAAGGACAGGTAGCCTGGGAGGTACACAGAGAAATTGTCCGAACAGCCAGGGATCAGGTTAGGAAAGCTAAAGCCCAGACAGCTAAATCTGGCCAGGGACGCCAAGGGCAACAAGAAAAGCTTCCACAGGTGATAAAAGGAAGACTAGGGAAAATGTGGGGCCCTCTCCAAAAGAAAATGGGAGACCTGGTCACCCAGAACATGAACAAGGCTGAGATACTCCATGACTTTTTTGTCTCAGTCTTCACTGGGAAACACTCTGGCCACACCACCCAAGTTGCAGAAGGCAAAGGCAGGGAGCGGGAGAATGAGGAACTGCCCACTGTAGGAGAAGATCAGGTTCGAAACCAGCTGAGGAACCTGAAGGTGCCCAAGTCCATGGGACCTGATGAGATTCCTCCACAGGTCCTGAGGGAGCTGACAGATGAAATTGCCAAGCCACTATCCATCATATTTGAGAAGTCGTGGCAATCTGGTGAAGTTCCCACTGACTGGAAAAGGGGAAACATAACCCCCATTTTTAATAAGGGAAAAAAGAAGACCTGGGGAACTACATGCTGGTCAGTCTCACCTCTGTGCCTGGCAAGATTATTAGCAGGCCCTCCTGGAAACCCTGCTAAGGCACATGGAAAATAAGGAGGCAATTGGTGACAGCCAACATGGCTTCATTAAGGGCAAATCATCCCTGACACATTTGGTGGCCTTCTATGATGGGTTTACAAGGGCAGAGCAACTGACACCATCTACCTGGACTTGTGCAAGGCATTTGACGCTGTCCTGCATGACATCCTTGTATCTAAATTGGAGAAACGTGGATTTGACCGATGGACCACTTGGTGGATAAAGAACCAGCCGGAAGATCGCACTCAAAGAGTTGTGGTGAATGGCTCGATGTCCAAGTGGTGAGCAGTGATGAGCAGTGTTCCTCAGAGGCTGTTACTGGGACCGGTGCTGTTTAACATCTTTGTTGGTGACATGGACAGTGGGATGGAGTGCACCCTCAGCAAGTTTGCTGATGATACCAAACTGTGTGGCAAGGTAGACACGCTGGAGGGGAGGGATGCTGTCTAGAGCAACCTTGACAGGCATGACAGGTGGGCCCATACAAACCTCATGAAGTTCAACAAGGCCAAGTGCAAGGTCCTGCACATGGGTCAGGACAATCCCAAGCACAAATACAGGCTGGATGGAGGATGCATTGATAATAGCGGTGAGGAGACGCCTTGCAGGAGCTGGTGGATGAGAAGCTCTACATGAGCCAGCAATGTGTGTGTTAGCAGCCAGTTATGGGCCGCCTCTCAGAGCGTTTGTTACTCCACAGAAAAACCACAGCACCACAATCATATCGAGTATTAAGACACCTTTTCCTTTTTCTGTATTTTATTTTAAGCAACATCCTTTGATTTGGGTACAAGAATTAAAATTGATGGTGGAAAATTTAAAAGAACACGGTCAGGTATGATTAACAATCCTACCACCACCTCAAAGCAAACGAATTCTTTCTTCAAGCTGTGTTATATAACAGCACCCCAAGTACCTGCAAAGACAAACTTTGCAGACTTCAGCGCATCTGGATAAAAAGCCAACCAATCTCTGCAGTGGCATATAAAGTGGTACAGTCAGGATCTTTCAAGGAAAATGCACACAAGCAGTCTTATGTGAATAAACCAAGATTATAGTTTGAGCAGCAGCAGCACGAGGAGAGAATTGCCCTTCCTTCTTAAGCCAGCCAGCTGGAGCTATCTAGAAAAGATCAGCAACATTTCAACTTCACTGCAGCTGTTCAGCCATTACTGTTGGGTAGATCAAGGTCAGGCAGTCACCATGGTTCTCCAGCAACTTTCAGTTAGGCCTTTTTTCCCTGTCCTGTGTCTTCTGGTTATCTCCTACTGCATGCAGTAGCTAGACAGGGCTCTCCCTGGACTACACCTGACGCAGACATGTAATAATGATGTGCTATAGCTGCTGTTGTGCATCCATGAACACCAAAAAGAGAGATCTTTCAGAAAGGTCACAGAATCAAAATATGTTGGCAGATTTGTTCCAGATGAATGGAGGCAGCTGTTCCAGAAAGAGCACAAGGTGGAGGAGTTTACGTTTTATGCAATGCCGTCAGGGTACTTGTTAAAGCCTGGGAACTTCGCTCCTGTTCTCTTCTAACACTTATTAATACAGACACTTAAAAAGAGATTTCTCTCAATTGGCTTTTACCTTGCTGTGCAGTGACGTCCGTCCCATCCAGAGGGTTCACAATGCCTGGATAATCCCTTCCAAATGAGAGATGTTTGATATAGTGTGTCATATTGATCTGAAACATAAATGTTAATAACTCAAACAACTGCACAGCATCCAAGAGGCAAGGTAAGGATTGAAAGTTAATTATTTGTATATTTTTCTGAGTGCAGCTCTAGAACAAAGACAGGTCCTCCCTTACTCTGCGTGTCCTAACAGTGAACTCCAAAGCACTTGCTCTTCTTTTTTATTCATGGGAGATTCCAAGATGTGGAATTTCTCCTTTTCCTGCTGGAAATCCCCAGATCCTGGTGCCCTTCCCTCCCATCTACAGAGCAGGCTCTCCCACCCATTCCTCTCCCTGCCGTAGGAACACCATGCTGTCAGCTGCCTTGGTGGCACAGGTATGGGCATCATCTGCTTTCCTCCCAGCACAAGGTAAACCCCAACAGACCCAGAAACAGTTGTGAAAATGTCAACCTTAGAAAACTGGGAAGCGCAGATTCAGGAGCAAGGCAGTCTCAGGAAGAGGCTTGCCAAGCAACATGCAGATGTCCCAGCACATACTTCAGAGCCCTGTCCCAGGTTCTGCTCAGGCTTATATAGCCAAATACGGATGGGATCAGTACACTAGGATTTCAATGTGGCAAAGGGAGGGAAATGCAGAAGGAAAAGATACCAAGAGAACTAGAACGCTATCTTGGGAACACTTACATTATCAAGGCCGAAGCTCTGTAGATCATGAACTGTAATAGAAAAATAGTTTAACAATATAGTTCAGACTGTGATACCAAGCATTTCTATTTAACCTTATTCCGGTTTATAAGGGAGCTCCTCTCATTTCCATTGCAATCTAAAATTGCAAGAAAATCACCTGCGTTTCTCTCTTGCTTGCAGTAGGGCATGTGACAGATAAAACTGCTACAATTCCCCTCCTGACATAGACTAGACACTGCTAGAGTGAAGGAAAGTAACTTTAATTTGGGGTTAATTCAGATTAAGTATTTCAGTCCTCACCTGAATGTATTCTTAATCTAGGGCAAAAACAAGATCCCAGGGGGAAGGAAGAAAAAGTTCACTGGTGTCTCAGTCACCACCTGATACACATAACTCCTCTAACTACTGTAAAACACAGAGGCACAACAGATCTAAACTAACAACTGAGCAGCGCACATGCCTTAATATCACATGCAAGTGCCCTAAAGAAATCCTCGACATCTTGGCAACTCAGCGCTCTGCCCATCAGCCTTGTTACCCCTGCCGGAGAATGCATGGGGAAAGGAAAAGCCTTTGTGGGGATGGTATTTGCAAACCACTGGTGGGGCCAAGGTGATTGTCACCAGTGCTAGGATTTGGGGAATTTGTCCTGCCCTCTCTCTGCCCTTCCTGCTTACAGTAATATGACGCCGCCGGCAGCACCACTACCCCCCAGAAGGGATTTGGCAAAGATACGGGCAATGGAAGGCACTGGATATCTTTTGGTTGGCTACTTAAATGACTTTATGCAATGCCAGAAGCATCAGTCTCAGGGTGAAAATATAACTTACAACTCAATTTCAGTATCGCTCCTACCAGGTTTATACAAAGTCACACAATCATCTTAAATTAGCCAGATGCTGTGGCGCATTTTAACTGGTAAATTAACATGCTCAGGAAGCCAGACCTCACCTTTCACCTTAGCAAAGAAAAAACACACTTCAAAAATCATGGGCTATTATTTTAGGAGCTGATGGAGTCAGATCACCAAGTGCTGCTACACTATTAACAAAGATTAGGAATTCTACTCCTTTGAAGGGCTTCTGATATACAGCCTAGCACAAATCAGGCTGCAATGCTAAAGAACTGATTGAAACTAGCCTCTCCTTTAAAAAATTGACTTAACATGAGTGTGCTACGAACTCATATTTTTCGTATTAACATCTTTCAATAAAACACCAGAAGCTTTACTTGTATTTATAGAAAACAGTAACTAAATCCAATCATTCAAAACAGAGAATGCACAGTTAGAAAAGTAAATGCCAAGCCTAAACTATACTCCTCCTAATGCTCTGATCTAGGGAGAGGCCCTTGCATTTCACAGTTGAAATGTTAGATGCTCACAAATTAAGGCTGCAGTCATTGGAATTAAGGCAATGGTTCTGCATTACAAAGAGCTCAGAGCTGCACTGGCTTCAGATATTCCTGCTGCTGTCTCTGATGAGAGTGCAGACTGTGCTGGCATCTTGAATCAAATAACTCATTTGGCTTTTAAAAAGAAATTCCTACTAAGAATTTGGAAATAGATATGAAATGGTGGGCAGGGAAAGGAAAGAAGGGAGAAGTGGCCGTGGAATTATGCTATGCTGTTTTTCTTAACGGTTACCAGCAACACCCTGTTTCATGCTGCAGTATTATTTGCACTTAAATCAAAAGTTAAGTGGCCTACTGAAGTGTCAAGTCCTGCTGCCTTGTGTACAGACACCAGCAGGCTAATCTTCCGTTAATAAATAAAGTTCTATGGAGATCCTGGCTCTGGTGGATTTGTATTTAAACTGGACCTACTGCCAAAGGAATAACACAGTCTTTGTCCCCCCATCTTTGTGTTGATGGCTCATTCCTGTCCCACCCTCCGTTTGGTCATGAGCCACACCTGAGAACACAATAGACTGAAATGTGAGTATTGCTTTATGTGCGGCTATTCTTCCAGCCAGGGCAGGTCCAAAGGAAGGTTAATCACACAGCTGCACGGATGCTCGTGCTGGTGCAGCGCAGGGACGCATAGGAAGGGACAGGGATGCTCCTCCTGGTGGCTATACTCCTAGAACACTTCGCAGGATTATGATGTTTATCAGCTTTAACGGTTGGATAGTCACATTTGTTATCATGTGAAGCGGGAGTACTAGTAAGGCTGACAAATCTTACAGTTATAGCGCAGTACCACAGAAATCCAAGGGCAGCACTTGAGAAAGACCAGTCATTAACTAACCTGTTATACTGGATTTACATCGAGTGTGACCAATTTTAAGTTATGGCTATCCAAAACAAAATTTCCCCACAGTGCTCAGCTATGCCTTCCACAGATAAAACGTCAATTAATCAGTTTTTTCTAAAACTCCTCTGTGATAAATGATTTAAAACTCTGTGAAAAAGCATGATTTATACATTTAGTTTCTAAAACAGTCTTCCACCAGACAACAGGTATATCTATCTCTGATCACCGAGGATTATGCTAAGCAGATGTGTATATACTCTAGGTTGCAGATAAGTGTTTAGCTAGCCATAGTTTGCTTAACATAAAACAGGCTATTTAGCCTGCTTAGAGAAGAAACAGAGCAAGGAAACAGAAGAGCACATTTTAAGAGCCTGTCAGCTAGGACCAGACTCTTATTTCTGAAGAAACACAAACTCCTTCCTTTCTGTAACTGCAGCTAAGCGCCTAGCTAGGTAAAACAGACTTGTAAAACATCTTAAGTTTGCCAAGAAGTCTGTCTGGTTTTGTATAACCAACTTTTCTTCGCTGTTTTAGTAACACAGTTTTAAGAACTGCTGTCTGAAGAATTCTCCCCATCTTGCATTTCTGACCTGAACAACCACAAAGCCTATTTAGACTCTGAAATTCAGTTCTTTACCTGTAAAATAGAGTTAACAGGAATTATGGCCACTCAGGACTGTCAATAAACACATTAAGACTGCAAGAAACCCAAGACACAGCTACCCAAACATCTTGCTCCAAGGTGAGATAGGACATCAATTTTCAAACTGGGGATGAATTTTCTGGAGGAAAATATCTTACAGGAGCACAGTGGCAGGAAGATGACGAGTGGCATAAGGATACATTGTGAAGAGGGAACTAAGGCAGGGAGCAACACACAAAATGTTGTGGCTAGGGGAGGGAGTGAGCCAAGACAAGAGTCTGAGCCTTCTACCAGATGCTGCTGAGTCGAAACACTACACCTCAACCTGTAACTATCACGATTATCACCACCTAGTGGAAGGTGTCTCTGCCCAGGGCAGGACGGTTG
Source organism: Vanellus vanellus (assembly GCF_965231255.1). Classification (NCBI taxonomy): domain Eukaryota; kingdom Metazoa; phylum Chordata; class Aves; order Charadriiformes; family Charadriidae; genus Vanellus; species Vanellus vanellus. The sequence goes on from NC_138920.1 coordinate 950,022, forward strand.
GAATTTTAAGGTCCCTTCCAACTCTAACCATTCTATGACTCTATGATTACCCTTAAAAAAATCCAACGGTTTACAAACCCTTGGAAAACCTCCTCCTGAGTATTCCGAGATTAGCAGGCTTGGTGTATTAATTCCCAGGAGAAATTCTCTGGCCTGTTGTACAAATGAAATTAAATGAGATAATTATCCCATCTGACTTCAAAAAGCAGAAGTCTCTCCAATGTGTCACCATGTCCCCCTCAATTACATTATATGCACAGGGTAACTAATAATCTGCCAACACAATATCTCCAACACTGATATATTAAAATTGTTTAAGATAAAGATGGATGGCCTTTTTCCATCTGGTGACCTCATTTACCACAAAAGAATGATCTGGGATGCTCTCCTCTTAGCTTTCAGGAAATCTCAAATCTCAGCCTAGATCAACAGCTCCTCCCAAAGGAGATTTATGGGCACAGCAAATAGCAGAAATACATTAGTTCTGTAGCAAACAGGTTTTTTTGGGGGGGGAGGGATAGAGGGGGGAAAATACAGCAACACTTACTCTCAACAGCGTGCACTGCAAAAACGAGCAGAGTAGGAGAGAAAAGAGAAATATTCAGATCCTTGAAATGAAAAGATACAGAGATTCAGACAGAGCAGCATTTAAAACTCTTACCAAAAAGGGGAAGAGTAACAGCTTTGCTGGTGTGCTTTCTAGACCATGTAAAATGACTCCCAAGCTAGCCAAAGAACTGATATGTATGGACAAGCCATCATTTCAAGAGTAACAGGAAACAAAAATGCAGGAATTAATTACTAAATGGAAAAGTATAGTGGGATGTCCATGTATGTTAAGTGAGTTCTAAAGCAGCATGCTAGATAACAATGCTGGTCATATTTAGATTCTTTTTCAGTCTTAAGGTAACAGAAAGGTCAGTTTGGGAGCAACCAAAGCTATCTAGAAGTGCACTCAAGGTTTACCTTAACACTCAAAGCTGGGTAACAAGTTTTTGATCTTAATCAGTCCTGTGCTTCTTTCATCACACCTGATGCACAGGGAAGGTATCAAACCATGAGGTTGTTTTTGTCCATTCTGTTGCAAGATCCCAACAAAGGTGAGTACCTGGAAGGATGGTGGGCAGGGGAAATGTATGGTTGGATGGCATCTCTCAAAGGAGATTAAGTAACCTCCTTTTTTGTTTGTTTCGAAAACTGTTTAACACGGTGCATGACTAACTAATAACCGTCACAGACTTATACTTCCTCAGAGGTGGGCCTTTGAATCCTTCACACAGCAATTTCAATCCACTTTGCCAAATGCTACATCCCTGGAGGGGCTTCTACAACATCATGGGTTTTGGTATGGAGAAGGTATAGAACGTATGGAGAGCCTCCAGATGGCTGCTTGACAAACATTAGGCATTCCCATAACCAGTACGACTTGAGTTTTGACAGACTATAGTCCAGTGACAAATGGAAATGTCACATTTGTGGCCTCCAATTGATGTAACTTGAAAACAGTTTGTCCATCTGCACAGAAATGGGTGAGACCTTGCGTTTTTCAGCACTGAGACAACCAAACTCTGAAAGGAGTTTACCAGCGTAAAAAGAAAAGTCCTCAGCAATGCTGAGGATGAAACAAGAATCTCAGTCTCCAGTATTCAGTTTGGGGATGAAAACAGTTAATTCCCCAGCAGATACTACTTTGGGACAGAAGTTAGAACGAACTCATACAAACACACTCTATGGAAGGAATACCATACAGGCGATCAACCAGAGGATTAGGATCTCCTCCACACTGAAACGGTGTTCTTGACTGATGGAGATTGTGTCCCACATTGTTTCTTATCAAGAATGTTGATGGACAAGAGAATAGCTCAGATGAGGAACTGGTATCTGTACGAGGCCTGTGCAATACTAACAGCCCCACAACTAGTAGGACTCCAGGAAAGAAACAGAGAAAGAGGCTGCAGTCGCCAGAAAAAAGAAAGAGTGTCACTTGCTCTTGGTTGCCAATGAGAAGATGACAAGGGACCTAAAAAATGACTAACGGTCTTCAGCCAAAGACTGTATGTCCTTTTGCAATTCAGCACTCAAAACATTAAAAAGTATGTAAAATAAGAGAGGCTACTAGGTGTCATTCACAGAGTCCAAGGATGCCTTCAACTGGGTTCTGGCTTTCAAACAAGTATCTAGTAGAAAAAGGGAATAAGCCCTCCTTTAAGTACACAGGCAGAACATTAACAAAGATGTACAACTGACCAGTGAATTTGTGCTCTTAGACAGCTAACAAAGCTTTGCGCATTTCTAAGCAAAGCTTGGTGACTCTGAGTAGACAGCTCCTTTTCCAAAACCATCATCATCTCAAGGAGCAGCTTACTCAGGTTTCTCCCTTCCACAATCATCATCACAAATGAGGAAGAAAACAAATGGTAATCACAAAAATAGTGCCTTCAAAGATAACTTTGTTCCTCCAGTTGACCATATAGGGTGTAAGAAAACCGCAAAATTTGGACCACATACAGAACTGCTTCACCCACAGAAATCATCGCAGTCATTGAGAGTGTGTTTTTAGGACAGAGAATGTCCTAAATGTCCATCAGCGTCAGCTTCTTTCCTAGGGAATTGAAGGAATCTAATGATACATTTTAAGGCATCTTGGAAAGCTCTCTGGCTGTCAATAAAGCACAATGGGCAATGTCTTCCCTAAAAAATAGTGATGGCACCTCAGCAACAGAATGGTCCAAAGATAAACTAAAGGATGAACAAGTAGCGTCAGCTTCCTCTTGACTAGAAGAAATGTGGCAAGAAAGAAGGAAGTGATATGACTATCATCTCTCTTCTGACGAACCTATCACTAAGGACTCTCCCACATGTTAGAAACTTGTTGCCAACCACCACAGCTGAAGCGGAAGATGGCTGCTGCATGGACAGAAATAGGAGCAGCTCCTGAACCACAAACCTCAGGAGGTTAAAAAGCCAAATCATTCAATCATTCCTCTTTTCTCTGAGGCAGCAAGGAAAGAGAGGTGTGAACTGCTGCAAAGAAAATACGATATTCAGAATCACAAACAGGCACAGCTGGTGCTGGAGACTGTGCTCACAGAGGTACAAGTGAAAGAGAGAACTTCACCAAAACCTGCAGCACCCTGCATAAACTGAACATAAAATCCCAGTTTAGGATTCAAAGCCTGTGGAGCAGAGAACAGTGAAGCAAGGCCAATCTCAGCTAGTACTAAATGATTAAGGAGGGCTTGAGGCTGTGCTGCTTGGAACAGAAGACTGTAAATATCAATAACGTTTGACTGTTTTTTCTGTGTTGCTGGAAAACCAGTACTACTAGTTTCAGTGCCAAAAAGTCTGCTTGGAAGTGGTTCAGTCCTCCTCACGACCTCCTTCACTCCTCCTAACGACCTGGGATTTCTCAGTGCAACCAGACCACAGATGAGCCGAGGAACAAGACAATACCATTTGCAGCTGGTATGACATTCAGGAGTGGGGGGGTCTTCTCTGACACTGAAGATGGAGCATCATGGTGCAGGCTAAAAGCAACCAGTTTTCAATGTTTCCAGTAACTTGGGATGAAAATCAGCATCATTGCTTGCCTCAAAAGCAAATTCACAAAGTTTCAGCTTGAATTCTCTGAAAACACAGCATGCAAAGGACAGACAGAGCACCTGTCCAAGAAGCACAAGCAGTATATTTATACACTACCTAAAAGGTAGTTAACCATTATAGATGGAACAAAGGCATTAGATCAGCTGTGTGAATTCTCCTAGAGAGAACAATTTCGATGACTTGAGATGTGCAATGAATAGCAACACACACTAAAATGTCTATTAATGATGAAAACTAAGATAAAATATGAACAAAGTCTATGTTGCAGAAATATCTCTAGTAATAAAGTGCTCAGCCTCCAATGGTCAGCTGAGAAGAGCACAGCATCTCCTTACTCATGAACCAGCCAAGAGGCAAAGCACAGTAGCAGCTGTCATTGATACAATACGCGTCAAACCATCAATTTCTGAGTCTTCCTGTTAGGTATACTGAAAATGAGAATACGGATGGATAAAAACTGCATTAACCCAGCAGAGCCAGACCTTTCTCTTCAGTTATCTAAAGACAGAAAAACACCCTCCCTCAATTTCCAAATTACATTTCCTTCAGGTCCTGGGGATTATAAGAAACCAAAAGGAACGCAAAGTTGATTTAATGACTGTGCAGAACAATGTATAAATATGGAACCAATATCAAAAGAACGAGACCAAAGGTTACATACAAAGAATAGAAAAACATCCATGCAAACAAGAGAAGCAAAATCATCTCACCTGGATTTAACATTCATGCAGGCAGAAACAAAAAAAAAAAATGGACAAAATAACTTTTTTCTTGCAAACAGACAAACCTCCCCCCACCCCATTTCAGTTTTTCAGCATTTCCAGTGTTTCTAGTTCCTTCAGACATATGAATATTGCATAAAGACAGGAAGGTGAACTTGTGTTATAACAAGTGAAATGTCAAACACTTAATTTGCAAAAAAAAAACCCCAGATTGTCAGAACATCAGTTGTTCTTGGATCATAAAGATTACCATGATATAAGGATATTTAAGAAATAAGTCTGGGGTCACATAAGATTTGGGACGCCGTCCTGTGCAACTTGCTGTAGGTGACCCTGCTCTGGCAGGGGGGTTGGACTAGATGACCTCCAGAGGTCCCTTCCAGCCCTGACCATTCTGTGACTCTGTGACTCTGTTAGGGGCTTAATATTTTATGAAAAACCCTCAGGACATTTAGAATGCCAAACACAAGTGCAATATGATTTGAATTTATTTCAGCAGATGTTACCCTATGATGAGATAATGCACTTGCATCTCTTAAGAGCATAAGATTCATAGGCTACCTACTTCAAAACTTTGATTCCTATTGGTCAATACACATATCTGCATTAAAATATTGTCAATCAGAATCAACTCAGTATCGCGAAATGTGATTGTTACTAATAAAACCTGACATTCAGTAAACTCTTAAGAAGGGCGGCTTTCATGAGGCTTACATACTCGTACAGTATTTAAAAATGAAAAAAAAAAATTGGAAAACAATTGCTTTGGTGGCTAATCATTAGCATTCTCCTAATTAGGAATGTAACTGAATTTAGGCCGCTGTATTTAGCTATTGTTAGCAAACTTGAATGTAATTTCAACCTTTTTTCCTAGTCTGAACAAGAACCTCTGATCTTCTCTGTCTTAATGGAAGGTTTTCTGCCAAGCCAAAGAATCAAGACTCATGGATGTGAGAAATGTGACGAACTCCTCTGGGCAAGGCCATTTCCTGCCTTCTACCTAGATTCTTCTCACATTCAGCTGAATGAATAATCCCTGAAAAATAAGACTTCTTCTGGGTCACATCTATCCTAGGGTAGCTACACAAACAAAATAAAAAGACATAAAGAGTGAGGTACACACATTTAAAGCTAACATCACTAAACAGAAATAACACTGCACCTTATGCAGTGCTGGTTCTGGCTTGCATGTGTGTTAGCCCCAAGTCTCCTCTTACATCTTATTCTACTTTCTGAAAAACAAAACAAAACAAAACAATTTCAACTTGCTTCTACCCAGAAGAGAAGTTACACTTTTGAAGATGTTAACACCAAGCACACGGCAGAAGTTCAGAAGCTCAAATCAACTACATTTACAGCCAGATTTACTGCTGCTTCTGAACAGGACCCTTTGCACTCTCAAGAAGACGCCTGAGCAGATTCCCCAGCTGGAGATCTGTTAAACAACAGTAACCCTCAGGAGAAGCAGAGAGTAACAGTGCAAGGAACTCAAAAGCTGGTATGCTAGCTTCAGGATTTGAATAGCACCAAAAAACTAAAAGTATGGACTCAGGTCTAACTATCAGCTGTACAAATGTGGTACAGCTACTCTGATATTAGGCAAGGAGAGCAGTGCAATTGAACGCGCTTTCCATAGTACTGACATTTTTGTTCAACCCCCCTATTCTCTACTGATTCAAATTGGAATGGCAGGCAAGAGCAAAAATACTGTCAGTCACCACAGTTTTGTATCAAATAGGTCTAGTAAAATTATTATTTTGATTGGACTGTTAATGTGTTTTTTGACAATATATGTTGACAATGAGGTTTGGAATATTCAGACTTAGACATTCAAGTTCATCCTGCATGACATTCTGTTAAGTGTGTTAATAGGACTGAGCATTAATGTAGACCTTCTTAAATTGATCAAAAAATCACACATTGGTAAGTTCTTGTGTGGAAACAAGATATTTTCAGGGGAGGTCTGGAAATATCTCACAGAGGTCTGTCCTCTGATCAATACTAGTCAAGTTCTTTAATTAAAGGGGAAAAAACTTCTTTCTGCAAACTTAAAAGAAAAAAAAAAGGATTATGAAGAAAGGTTATACTGAGGCAGGAAACAGTCTCGGCTTCGTGTACAAGAAAAAGAACAGGCTCTGAGCTGCCCATTTCCCTTGGAGTCAGGGAAAACTCCTTGGTTGTTGGTTGGGGCCATGAAAACGCTGCCCAGGAAAAGGTTGGGAAAAGGGGGAAATTACATGTGATGAATAGCTAGGAAAGCAAGAAAGAACAAAAGGAAGAAAATCATTATGCCACTGCCTATGTTATGCTCAGCCTGGACCTTAATCCTAGGTGCAGTCTTGTACCTCCAGATAGAGCTTAACTGAAAGTGGTTCAGAGAAATCCAGCAAGGAAGCTCAGAGGTTGAGTGGCTTCCACAAAAGGACCATCTGCGTAAGCTGGGACTCCTAGACGGGGGAAAGACAGGGCCCGTGGACTGGCACAGGAAAGGTCTACAACATCCTGAGAGGCAGGGAGAGAGGAGGCAGCAACCGTTCACTCTTCCAGCAGAGGAAGAAGGGCCATCAGATACAGCTAGTGGGAGCAAGCAAGTGAGAGGAGGTGTGTTTTTCTCACAGCAGAGCAGACACCCGCTGAACACCTTGCAACAGGGTGCTGTAAATGCAAAGCGTTTACACGGGCTCATGGTGAGATAGGAAAAGTACCTGAAAGAGAGCCACTGAGGGATGTCAACAGATAGTAACAGACTCAGGAGATCCCAAGAACTGAAAACAGTTGCACATGGATTATTTAATGTGACAAAATTCCCAGAAAACAGAGTTTGTCTGCCCATCACCCTACTCCTTTTCACTGTCCTCAAAATGCCAATATTCCTAACTCTGCCTCCAAAAGGTCTGCAGTAACGACATAGTCCTTTCTGGTTTTCACCTGTATTTTCCTACTGAATTTTCAATTCAGTTGTGCAAGACTTCTGGGGCACATGCAATTAGAGAGCTATCCTGACCTCACCCCCTCCTCGATGCGCACAAAGTACTTGCTCTCAGGACAGCCAGCTTGCATTCATGCCTATTACAGAGGACAGATGCAATGCAGAGATGCTTCCTGTTAACATGCTGTGAAGTTGTACATACTGGCTGTAGTAAGGTTGCTGTTGTTATGCTAGTTTAAGCACACAAAGCAAATTCTGCAGAAAGAAGTGAAACGTATTATTAACAATTAATACCGTGGAGAAAACCAGGCTTTTTATTTTCTTTTGCACGAGTGCTTCTTCATCTGTAGAAACTGTGCTCAAAAGCTTGCTTGCTTGCTTTTCTCCAAATACACTACAAGTTACTCTCACAAAGCACTTTCACATTCTCCCCTGACCTTTACCTCAGTGGTACAGGTTAAACTGGAGTGAGTGATATGAAGGGGAAAAATCAGGCTGAAATTATAGCTCTTTGTGAAACCTTTACTACAGATTGCACGCTTCAAAAACTGCAAACATACCATTAAACCACACATTTTTAATCAAGTTCCTGTTAAAGGTATAAGGGAAAGACTGCTCCCTCAGTCCCTCCTACTGCCAAAGATCAGGTTTGAGACCACTTGAGGAACCTGAACATACGTAAGTCTATGGAACCTGATGAGACACATCCCAGAGTCCTGAGGGAACTTGCTGATGTAGTTGCCTTACCGCTGTGCCTGGGAAGATCATGGAACAGATCCTCCTAGAAGCTATGTTAAAGCACATGGACAACAGGGAGGTGATGCAAGACAGCCAGCAAGGCTTCACCAAGGGCAAATCCTGCCTGACCAACCTAGTGGCCTTCTATGATGGAGTGACTACATCAGTAGACAAGGTAAGAACCACTGATGTCATCTATCTGGACTTCTGTAAGACCTTTGACATGGTCACCCACAACATCCTTCTCTCTAAATTGGAGAGATGTGGATTTGATGGGTGGACTGTTCAGTGGATGAGGAATTGGTTGGACAGTCACATCCAGAGGGTAGTGGTCAATGGCTCAATGACCAGATGGAGACCAGTGACAAGTGGTGTCCCTCAGGGGTTTGTACTGGGACCAGTACTGTTTAATAATCTTCATCAATGATATTGACAGTGGATGAAGTGCACCCTCAGCAAGTTTGCAGACGACACCAAGCTCAGTGGTGCAGTTGACACCCCTGAGGGTGTGATGCCATCCAGAGGGACCTGGACAAGCTTGAGAAGTGGGCCCACATAAACCTCACGAGGTTCAACAAGGCCATGTGCAAGGTCCTGCACCTGGGTTGGCGTAACCCCCAGTATCAATACAGGCTGGGGGATATAGGGCTTGAGAGCAGCCTGCAGATAAGGACATGGAGGTACTGGTGGATGAAAAGCTGGACATGTGCCAGCAATGTGCACTCACGGCCCAGAAAGCCAACCGCATCCTGGGCTGCATCCCCAGCAGCGTGGCCAGCAGGGCGAGGGAGGGGATTCTGACCCTCTACTCCACTCTGGTGAGACCCCACCTGGAGTACTGCATCCAGCTCTAGAGCCCTCAGCACAGGAAAGACATGGACCTGTTGGAGCAGATCCAGAAGAAGAGAACAAAAATTATCAGAGGGATGGAACACTTCTCCTATGAGGAAAGGCTGACAGAGTTGGGGTTGTTCAGCCTGGAGAAGGCTCCAGGGAGACCTTATAGCAGTCTTTCAGTATTTAAAAGGGGCTTATAAGAAAGATGGGGACAGACATTTTAATAGGGCTTGTAGCAACAGAACAAGGGGTAATGGCTTTAAACTAAAAGAAGGGAGATTCAGACTAGATATAAGGAAGAATTATTTTTTTTTTTTACAATGAGGGTGGTGAGACACTGGCCCAGGATGCCCCTAGAGGTGGCAGATGCCCCATCCCCGGAAACATTCCAGGTCAGGTTGGACAGGGCTCTGAGCAACCTGATCTAGTTGAAGATATCCCTGCTCATCGCAGGGGAGCTGGACTACATGACCTTTAAAGGCCCTTTCCAGCCCAAACCATTCTATGACTCTATAAACTACCACTATCATTCCGGCCACTGTGTATATCTATACCTGAGGAAGTCCTTTACAACTTAAATTTTACTCTAAAAGTTCTGAATTGCTTTAAAGTTCTCCTGAGGCATTCTCCAAAATATCCCTTCCAGAGATTATGATATTCAGGTCCTGAACTAAACACCTTGCTTGAGGTTGTTTTACAGCAGAGCAGCAAAGTTTTGTGGAACAAGTGAGACTGAGAGACTGCCCAGAAATTCTCCTCCAAGTTCTTCCAAACTCATGCGTCAGCACCTCCAGAAAGCACTTTTCTATTTGTTCATGATGGTTCTAAACCTCTGTACCAAAACTTCAACAACATCCTCCCCACTGAAGCAGTGCTTTTGTTATTATGGTTAGCAACACAAAGATATTCAAAGAAAACGATCAGATACACTTGGAAGCTAAAAGTCGCAATAAGAAGGAAAAGAAAATACTTTACCATGTACATGAGACTGTTGGAAACTTTTTCCTGGTGCAAAGTGGAAATTTCCAGCTACCTGCAGGAGACAGTAATCTTTTAATAAAAGGTCTGAATCTATATAAATAAAGCAGTTGCACTGGTGTTGGATCTTTAAATTCTTGTTTAAACAAGATACAGACCAAGCAACTCATTTTCATAGGTGACAATATCCACAGATACCGTCCTAACAGAGATATGAATTTCCTCTCTTCCTCACAGGCAGTCATGTGGAAAGCCATAATTACATACTGATGTTGATAATAACTGTTCTATGCAGATTATTTTAGTGGACATAAGAATGGGAAGAAGAAAGAATTAAGCTATTGGGAGGGAACTGACTGCTGCTGTAGGAAATACAAAAAGGTATCACAGAAAATGAGTGGGAGAGTGAGCAGAGTAATAAAACCTTAATACAATAAACAACAGTGATCCTATGTATGCATCTATGAAAATAAGCTGCATGCAAAAATAAAGCGCTAAACCTACAAAAAAAACCCCAAAACCAAACCCCCCGAAAAACCCAAAAGACAAAGGTAGTTAAAATTTTATCTTGGAATCTGAAAGGGAGCTGGATATGCAGTGCCAGTCCTCCCTGACACTTACTAGCAATCACACACACTCTCGCCTGGAAGACCTGAATGTCCCAAGCTCATGAGCTAATTACACCTTTGATGTCTGTGTGAACCTACTGCTTATGTTCACTGCAGACCTGATAAGAATGGCAATGTGCAACATTCCAAGTGTATAACAACAGCCCCCAGAAATTTCCTCAGTGCCCCCCACCCTTGGACCCTGGCTATCTCCAGCATTCCACTTTGAGTCTTTCCTGCTCATCACACTTTGTGACGGAGGGTCCCGTAACAGTTTGGTACCCACGAAGATGCTCAAATCACAATGTCTGGCTTTGTGAGTAAAAGGTTTACTTTCTAGAAATAAAGATTGTGGTCTCCAGGAACAGTACACAAAGGTGTAAAAAAATACATAGTTTGAATTAAAAAAAATAAAAAATTAGCCTGGGCTTCACCCCTAGAACGTACTTGGGTACATAACCTGCATGTCTAAGCGTTCTGGGTTTGGTAACCGGCCAAATGACAGGGTCATTTCCTAGTTGTCTGGTGTAACTTGTACTGCATTTTCATACACCAGCTGGAAAAAACACCTCTCTACGCATTTTCAGCTTTGACAACCAACTCCAATGGTCTTGCTTCCGCTGTTTTTCTGAAGAAGATAACATTTCACTCACTCCCACACCTCTGCTGGCAAGTTGTTCATTACCATTATCTCTCCAGCATCCTCTGGTGGTCTCTACTCTAAGACTAGAAGGGCAGATGGGACAATCTAACCTCAAAGAAGCTGCCTCTCCTCCTTCAGGAACCTCAGCAAAAAGACTCACTATACCTAAGATGGTAGGAAAAGCTAAGCTTCTCCAGCCAGCATGTTTCCTACTAGCCCGCACAATGCAACACAGAATTAGCCCCTTCCCATCGCTCTTCCCAACTCTCCTACCAAACCCCTTTATGGGCACAAGTACCTTGCTGAGCCCAGGGTTATTATATTATGTCTCGCGAACATCTAAAGCTGGAAAAAGAGAGAAACACCCCGACTCTGCCTTTTCGCAGTCATCACCATCATGCAGCAGGTTCACAGCAAAACCCATCTCTTACCTTGTTGACCTCTAGGAAACCATACACTTGGCAGCCCTCATTCTTCTGTTCTTGCATTTTCTGGCTAAACCCTTCCCTCTTGCACTGCTCTATGGTATCTGGGTTCTTGAAGGCCCAGCCTCGCCGCCTGTATGCTTCTCTGACATCATCACAAGTATTACAACACCTGCAAAAGCACGAGCACCACCTTACCATCTTCATTGCTAGAAACAGATGCTCCAGCTCAGGACTTGAATCCCTGGTGGATTTTTCTTCAATAAAGCAAACATCAGGGACTGGACCTTGGAAGCTGGCCTAATGCTCCTGAAGGAGCTCGAGCCTCTTGAGATACTTTTGGGTATTTTGGCATGAGGATGCAAGCTGTCTGAAGAGGGCTTTGCCTGTGTATTTAGACAGCCAAGTCACTCCTTGGCAAAGTGATTTGCTACAAAAATGACATCAGTGTCCCACTGTTCTGAGCAGTTGGAACTTCCCCGGTGAAAAAAGCATCTGCCTGTTTCTATTCCTCCTTTTCTCTGTTTTTAGGCCAAGACTGTCAAAATGGGATAGAGGGTTAATAGCAAACTTTCTTCATTACATTTCTACCTCTGGATAACATGTTGGTCACTGGAAAAAAAAACAGTTTTCTTTCTTGGTTCCATGTTTTGCTGGACCAAAGAAAAAGTTGAAGGCTGGAATCGTGAATCCCTCAAGTTGGAAACATCTCTGGGGAAGGACGCAACTTGACAGATGGGACAAACCAAATTACTACAGAGACAGTAATAGTGAAGGATAGTTCAGAACATATAGACTATCATGGATCCATTCTTACAGGAATTTGCAGGTAGAAGAAATGAGAAACACCAAATGACAACTGTTGTTTGTGTAAGTGATAAATGTCTGGTCTTTGCTCCCGTAAGGATGCAAAGACTGCAGCAGAAGTGAGAAGGCAAAGCCATAACCAGATTTTATTCCAAGACAGCTCATATAACGGTGAAATAATTTATACAGCTCTCCGCTGGACACCAAATAAACCCAGAAAACATTCCATTTGCTGAGATACAATCTTTGTGCTATTGCACTGCCCTTAAACAGGCGTGTAGACAATCTAGACAACCCAACTCTGCACGTTCTTAAAAATCACGAGCGCAGCTTCTAAAGGCGTACCAAAACCACACCAGTTCTCAAGTATTCTCTGAACTTGTGTCCAGGAGGATTTCATTGCACAGACCTCCATAGACACTTTGAAAAAAAAAAAAAAAATGCATGCAACACAACTGTATTAATTTGAGTGCTAAGAAGATACAAAAAGGTGTAAAGGTTACCGAATGTCCTCTGACTCTGCCCCATAACAGCTCTCGCAGCGATCGGCATCCAAAGAATTTGGATCAAACACTTTTTCTTCTTCTTTCCCCAGCTCTAAGACAAAAGAGGATTCAAAGTGATGAGGCATGTCTAGAAATGCTACCTTGTACTCCTGTCTTGTTCTACACACAAACACAATGATTTTGTGTTGGAAGCTGCACATCCTGCACACAAAGCCCACCTGAAATGGTACGCATAGAGCCTGTTGAGGTGTGAAGTAAGACCAAGAAGCAGAATAGCATTTGTCATTTCAAGAACACCCACCATAGAAAGAACTGGCTATCTGTAAGCCTTGCTGTAGCACTGATCAGATGCTACTTCCATAAAGGCTTTGTTAAAACATTGTCTAAAGTAGACGCAATCAATACATTGCATCTGATACAGGACCTGTTACCCAAACAAAATTTTAAATAGCAACCAACAGTGCATAACACATAATCCTGTTCCAGCTGTGCAGAGAACACAATTATATATTGCAGTGAAACAAGATCAGAGTGGGAGTCTCACGAGTGGAAAATTGACGCTCAGTCCTCCAGGATGACAACACTGACAAGGCACACTCGTTAACCACTGCTCACTAGAAATCTCCAAGGAATTCCTACCTTCTTCGTGACTTAACAATTCTACCAATATCTGTGCCATGCGTGTGTTAAATGTGCAGCCACAGTATGGCTGGGGCACGAACCCACAGAGTTTTATGTTCTTATGTGCAGAAGACTGAAGAGGGACTAGTAAGGGAGGAGATGAGAGCTGGTGACAGCTGAAACCTGCCAAAGGGTAGGAGATGCCTACAGAAAACTCAAGCGGGACTTCCATTTTGTCAAGAACCAAAACAAATATCAGAGGTCTGCAAAATTTGGAGTTAGGAATAAGAGAACCAAGGAATTTTGTGCCTACAATTTTCAAAAAAGTTGGCTCTTTATTATAAGAGACCCCCTTAAAATCAGGCTGTTTCAACTCACAAATTCTGAAGGACAGAACCAAGTCTCTTGGGTTACAAAAGCCCTGTAAGGCTCACTATCTAGGCACTGCTGCACTACCCTCTATAAGCCTTGAAAAAATGGCTCCTTGGATAACTGATGCTGGGGAAGGTGATAAGGTACATAGTCAGACATTGCTGAGGGGATAAAACGTTATCAAGGCCTTGTTTGTTGAGGTTGGGAGGTATAACAGGTAGATGGAACTGAGTATTAAAGATGTCTGTATTTAGTATTAGCCACAGAAAAAATAGATTTTAATTAGAAAGTATGAAATATGCCTGAAAATCAATCATGAACCTTCTTTAATCAAATACTATATGGTAGTTATGAACAAGCAAATAAAAACTTTTAGGAAAACATACCCATTATTAAACAACTGTGTGAGACTTTCTTTCTAAAGCTTACAACATTCAAAGTAGTTGAAAGCGCACTTAAGAATTCGTTGTTTAAAAAGTGGAATGGTTTTTAATCTTGTAGTTACACTAAAAGATAGTGTCAGGAAGAATACAAATTAATAATTGCTATGTTTTGTCAAAGCCACGATTCCCACCAATTGAACAAGAACACCTGTACAACAGAGTCCTTCAAGATACAGCAACCAGTCAACAGCTTTTTATGATTAGGAAAAGCCTCCAGATACTACTCCATAGAATTTGTGTATGCTTTAATAAATTTCATAGAATGGTTAGTTGGAAGGGACCTTAAAGATCATCAAGGTCCAACCCCCCCCGCCATGGGCAGGGACACCTCCCACTAGACCAGGCTGCTCAAAGCCCCATCCAACCTGGCCTTGAACACCTCCAGAGATGGGGCCCCGATTTAAGGTCAATACTGCTATAGTTGCCATTTAAATAATGGACTGAACGTCACTGTTACTAACAGAAACTGATAATCAGAGTTTAATGAAGATAGGTGGACACTTCTGATCTAACTTGCAAGACGGGTGATGGAAACCAAACTAGCTGTGTGTTTTTTCCAGACAAGCAGAAGAAATTGTTTGCTGCATGGAATACATATGATGTCTTAAAATACCTCTTCTAGGCAAGACAGTTTGATCCCTACAAGTTTCTCTTCCTCTCCATTGATTATATAAGGAGTCAGAGCAACCGGTTCAGACAGAGTAATCCTGATAGAGACTGGCAATGCAAGTAAGGCAGGAGAACTACATGTGTTAACAGAGAATTAGATACAGAAAAGCTGGTTTT
Source organism: Vanellus vanellus (assembly GCF_965231255.1). NCBI lineage: Eukaryota > Metazoa > Chordata > Aves > Charadriiformes > Charadriidae > Vanellus > Vanellus vanellus. Next base: position 965,040 of record NC_138920.1, read on the forward strand.
GTCCCTAGACATTAAATCTGTAATGCCACAACCCCTGAATACAGAAAGGCTGCTAAGCCACACAGCAGTAAGAACGCTTAGTTTAGCCTTTCAACTTCAAGAACAGGAAAGTTAAATCTGAGTGATACAAATCAATACAGTTAGTTCATGCTAATACTTAGAACTACACTATTGCCCAGAAAAAGGTAATAAGGAGTTCATGTTTTGGAAAGGAAAAGTCAGAACAGTACTCCTGTTAGATTGCAACACTTTGCCAGAATCCTTTCTGGTTTGTATCGAAGTACAACAATGAGTCATAACACGTAAAAAACGTAGAGGAGAGGTTTACGTAGTCAAGGACCATTTACTACAACTTGTAACCGATAAATGAACTAAAATACATTTATCAGGTATGCATTAACACACACAAAGCATGTGTAGTAAGGGGCAAGCTTAGGCTTAAGGGTTGAGCCACTGGAGCCCTTCTCGGAGAGAGGCTCCTTCCTCTGACCTGCTCATTCCATTTGTCAGCCCACCGCAATTTAAAGGTACAACCAAAGCCAAGTTTTGCCAGAACAGCTGCTTGATTTCTAGTCATAAAAGAGCGTTAACTCCGCAGCTTTATTCCTGAAATGCATCCGTGAGTCCTTGTCAGCATTTCAGAGGGACTGGGCAAAGATTGGCCTTGCAAAAGTAGCGCGTATAAAAGCAGTTTGTCTGATGTGCCAGTTTAATAGATTTGCATGCTATAAACTCTTCAAGAGTTTATGGTATTTAAATGCTCTTCAGCTGTCACTTGCTCCCATGAATCTCAAAATGGGCATACAATGATGAAAAGACTACAAGAGCATCCACCCAAGAAAGCCAGAAAAGGATCTTACCGTGTCTCTCAGCCTCTGGAGTCACACGATTGCCAGCTTTATCCAAACGCTGCTTAAACAGATTGTGCTCTACATCCAGCTGCTGCTCTCCTGCTACGTCCATGGCATCGATGCTCAAATCTGAAAGCAGTGAGCAAGGATTGGTCTATAAACGCAGATTTGATATGGCCTGTGGCAGGCTGGAAGCATTCAACCAGTGAAAACACAGAATCTTTCAGCCAGGGGGATAAGAATGTACCAAACTGGAAGAGCGTGTTCGGGGCAAAGTGACATATAGAGAATAAAAGGCACGTTGCAGCACCCTAAATGACTCTTCCAAATACGGGGTTGGGTTTGGTGTAAAAGAAGGACTGCTTCCAGCTGCCACACAAAGTGTTATCCTGAAAGGTAAATACACTTTAGGCAAAACCCCAAAACCCTCAAAGCCCATAATCATTTTCAGAAGTTGAGCTTATAATCAGCTGAAAGCTGCCTCCTACCTCTGTCTCCTCGCCCTTCCCCTTCACCCTCAGCGTGCTTCCTTGTGATCGCTTTTCACAAAGAAGACTAAGAAGGTCTGTGGTCTCAGCCTGCTGTTGAAGCACCATGATGCACTCGCTGCCTACACACTCTCCGATAAGACGGACACCTTCTCAGCACAAAACAGCAGAGGCTTCCAGTCCCTCTGGCCTCCCCATGCCCTTTGCGATGCCAAGAAGGCACAGACCAGTAACACCTCGGGTGCTCAGAAGGAACTCGGAATCACTGCATTCAGAGCCCCGTGCATGACCCAAAGGGATTACTACAACAGAACAAGAGGTGGGGAAGATCAGCAGAGAGTTGGTAACCTGCACAGCAGTAACACCCAGGGAGAGCTGCACCATTTTCAGCCACTTCATCCCGCAACTTTGTGTTGAATTTAGTTAAAAGGTAATCAGATTACTAATGCTCGTTCTAATTTTAAAAATTGTGAAGAATGGTTACCACATAGCACAGGTGTTACAGCCAGAATTTAAGTACCAAAATCATGGAAAAGCTGTGCCTCGTCAGGTAACTTCCAAAGGAAACTCTAAAGCTTTTCAATAACAATACAGTCAAATCTTGAGCCCCAAGTGAACTCTGTGCCAGCGTTTTCAGTATTACTGCACCCTCTGACAAAGTACAATACCCCACAGAAGCGTAACTGGGTTTATACACCTTATCCTCATTTATAATCTAGAAAAATAACACTGCCAGCCTGGAAGCGCTGGTTTAAGTGCCTGGCGGGCCTGGCTGGAATCACGGCATAACCACATGGGATAACCAATTCCTCCCCATCCGGGGCCCACGCAGCAGTGCAGCACTGGGAAGCACCAGGGACACAGAGCCTCTCGGGCCCTCAGCAAGTGTGAAAATCAGCCCCAACAGTCACAAGTCCGACTCACAAGCACAAGGCATGTGTGGAAAAGTAACATCTAGATTGATCTTCAGTTTATCTCCCCTTGATTTGTCAACGTACAATTCCGGATGAACCTGGGAACAAAGGAAAAACAGTCCCATCTCACTGGGAAGCAAACCCAAAGGCCCCTCTCCCGCCACGGCTCCAGCTCGGCAGCTCGTTCTGGAGACGAGGGATCTGCGAGACCCTCGAGCTGCCGCCCCCCAAACCGCCCCCGGCAGCTCAGCGCCCGCCCTCAGCGAGACCCCCCAAAAAGGTGACAGGTCGGGAGTCTCCGCCGACACAGAGTGATTCGGGGCCGTTCTCTGGCCACCGCGCTCAGGAGGCCACAAGCCCACCTCTGCGCCCAGCGGCTCTCGGGGGAGGGGGACCGGCTCCGCGCGCCACGGCCACCGCCCGGGGACGGACGGAGCCCCCACAGCGTCTCTGCGGCGGGGGCAGCTGCTGCCCGGGTAGCTCGGAGGAGGCGGCGGGGGTGTGGAGACAGGGCAGGCAGCCCCGGGCCGCCTCTCCTCCGGGGCACGGGGGGGGCAGGAGGCACCCCGGAGGGCCGCCACCCCCCCGCCGCCACTCACCTCCTTGGTAAGGTAGTACTGCAGCTCTGAGAAGAAGAGGAGCGCCACGATGAGCCCGCTGACAGCCGTCACTGCCGGGGAGACGAGAGCCGCCGTCAGCCCCGCCGCCCGCCTCGCCTCAGCCCCGCCGCCGCATCCCCCCAACGTCCGTCCCCCGCCGCCCCCCGGCGCCCCTCACCAAGCGCGCCCCCGCACGTCTTGACCCGAAAGTCTTCCAGGGTCTTGGGGAAGGCATCGAACCGCCTCAGCCGCCACAGCGGAACCATAGCGCCGCGCAACCCGGAAGTAAACCCGCCTTCCGGCGCCGGCGCGTCAGCACCGCCCGAGGCCGCGGGGGGGGGGGGGGGGGTGGTGCTGCCCTACCCACGCATTTACCAACCACTGTCTCCATCCAAAACAGTACAAAATGGCTTTTATTAACAAAAACGTAAAACCCCACTGTGACTCAGACACAAACCGAAACAGGACAACTGCCCCCCTTTGCCCACAGCCACACAGAACACGTTCCCGGGAAGGGCACAAGAGCGGGACCCCGCAATGCTGCAGCTGCTCCGCGGCAGAAGGTGGTTCAGCCCAGCTCCCGAGTCTCTGCCGCCGCCGCAGCAGCAGCTTTGGGCTCCCCCACCGCGGGTGCGCAGGACTCGGCAGCTCTCAGCGAAGCTCTCACAGCTTCGGGCTGGTCTTGGCACAGCCATCGTGTGCCGGCATCATCTGCAGAAAGGACAGCTGAAAGAGGCAAAAGGCCGAGCTCAGACAAGCCCACGCACTTGGGCCTATGCGGAGCTCCACGGTAGCGGCTGTGGGGGAAGACGCACCCTCTGACGCCCGCCCCGACAAACACTTGGTCCTGCTGAACGACAGAGGTTCCAACAGCATTCAGTAACCCACTCCTTTTTCTAAAAGACAGATTTGCGCTGCTGCCCCCTCAGTCCCACAGGCTTCTTCCTCAGCAGGAGGGCTGCTGCTTACACAGGGCACTGAAGAGCTCTTCTGTCATCATCTAGTTTAGAAACTGGCAGGGAGCGTGTGGAAAGGGAAAACAGGGAGGGTCATCGAGATGGGGATGATACTGGGGAACATCCTTCGCATAACCTCTCTTCTCCGGTCAGTTCCAGTTGTCTGAGTCTCCTCCGCTCCCTCTCCCACCCTGCCTGACCTGTGGCCACATCAGAGACTACACCTCGGGGAATGATGCTGTTTGGCCGAGGCCAACAGACGTGTCTCACTGGGTATTCCCACTGCCTGCTGGACTCCTTTCCCAACAGCCAAACCAAACTTGGGCTCTGGCATCGAGCAAGGTTGTGCCCATCACTACAGACACAGTGGCTTTCAAGGAGACCCTTCCTGCTCCTCACCTGCTTCTGCAACTCAGCTACTCAACGACGGCAGCGCGTGTTGAAGTCCTCCTGTGAAGGAAAGGCAAGGATTTCTTTTTGGTCTCCACTCTGGTCAGGATCACCGTCTATCTTCAACTTCTGTGAGGTCTACCCTGGGGGCTGCTGCCACTGGCATTTGCCATCCTTCCTCCGTACGGCCAGAGCTGCCTCCACCAAGGAAGGGTCTGTTCTCACCTGGCTGGAAGCAGGCATCTCGGGCTGCTCAGCCTCAGCGAGAGAAACTCCACCTGCATCTGGCAGCGACCGACCTCTGCAACGTCTCTTCAGTCTCCTCCGCTCACGCTCCACCTGCACGTTGCATAGCAGAAAGGGTCACAGAAACCTGCCACCAAACGACGAGCAAAGGCACCTCTGGACATCAGGGCAAGGAGCTGTCTGCTCACAGACTCTTCATTGCACCCCACAACACCGGGGGCAAAGAGCACTCCAAGTAGCCCATGGAAGACAAAGAGCAAGAGGAGCCCCTTCCTGACACAAGAGCGCCAAGTGTGTGTGTGTACGGGGACCCTGGGGCAAGAAGGGGGGTACCGCAGTGAAGGTGCATCTGCGAAGGCAACGGGGTGCCAGGAGAGAGGGAAAAGACAAAAGTGTGTGTCCACGGGGGAAAGGGGCAGAGGGAAGGAAACAAGCAGAGGACTCCAAGGTGCTGTCGGTGGAAATGCGGTGTCTTCCAGAGGACTGGGAGCCTTTGCAGAGGCAGCAAAAGCCTGTTTTACCTCCTCAAGAGTCCTCCTCAGGTCAGCGTTGTAGATCTTCAGCTCCGTCTTCTCCAGGTCCAGCTCTGCAACTGCTCGCTCCAGACATTCCACCCGCTCCGACAGGAGTCTCTTCTCCGAGGGCCATGGTAGCTGCTGCCCTTCTGCAATAGGCTGCTGGGAATTCAGAGGGGACATCATGTGAGCTGGTGCCACAGAAAGGTTAGAAGGGCTACAATCGACACATCTCGGGGAGTGACCGGACTCAGGAATGGACAGTGTTACGTCCCAAAACAACACACTCCCTTCCTAGGGGCCCTCCTCCACATCACCCTGGAGAAATTGTGGACCTTGGAGTTGTTTATTCTGGACACGCTGCCTGCTAGTTTTGTTCAACGTCCCCCATTCTCTTCAGAGAGAGACTGGAAACATTCATTTCCTATTCCACCACTTCATGGTTTTACAAAGGTCTGCAGTCTTTCCAGCTCCCTCTCTCAGCCATTCTTGTCCACCTTGAAGACTTCCACATTTACAGGTTCCTCTTAGGGAAGCTATTTAACAACTTTGGTCATTCTTTTTGACCTCCACTGTATACTCTCCTGACCATAGTTCCACTCTGTCCTTGGACAAACAACCATGCAGGATGTGGGTGAAACACGTATTTCTGCAGTCATAAAATACTCTGGGTTTTTTTCTCCCTTCCCTTTACCCATTACATCATCACTACAGAACTGCTCTTTGGAAAAAAGCACGTGATCAGCCAAGCCCTGTGCGCTGCTGAACCTACTCAAGAGGCACCTCCCCTCTCGGGGGTTTCTGGATGAGCTGCTCCTTGAAGCAATCTCTGACAGCCTCTATAAGTAGCCTTGATATCAGCACCATACCCATCCATACGGCTGCAACTGCATTGCCCCATCTAACGCTGTTGCATACCTAATCGAGATGGATGCAACTGAAATCTCCCATTGTTTTCACACTTCCTGCCCTTGTCACTTCTCTGCTTCCCATCAACAGAACACAATACCTGTCATCATCCGTATCAGGCTGGTAGTAATATTTCTCAAGTAATGCAGAAGTGTATAATGCCTAAATACAGTATTTCCTTAGCAGCATTATTTATACACCCATATACTAACAAAATGCTAAAAGTACGGGCAGGGTCCCAGGCAAGTTTGCAGGACGGGCTGTTGCAGCAGTTCTGCCAGCAGTACCTGGCTCAGATCAGCTTGGAGAAATCCACACAAATTTGCCTCCGGGCTTTTTGGACTGCGGCAAAAGCATGTGCTGGATGCCCAACGAAGCCTTCAGCCTCACCAGGCAATGGTACAAATTCCATTCCTTTAATACCCTGGAAAAGCTGTACCTCAGACATCTCCATCTCTCAGAGCATCCTCTAAGCACCAGCACTGTCGCAGCCCTTCAGCCGTCCTTACAAAGTTCTACTCAGTTTAGTACATGAGTTTGCTCAGCTCTGCCCTTTCCTTTCCATGCCAATCCCTAACCAAGACATGGTGGTTGAGCTTGCCGAGAGAGGAGAGAACCCATTCCCCACCACCAACTGACAAGCCGGTCAACTACTTATGGCAATATACATTCCCGTATCTTGATGGGAAAGACCTTTAGAATCCTTCATAGACTTTGTAGTAGAGGGACGATCAGTCACAGTGCCTACCTGAAGATGGAACCGGTCCCTGTCCCTCTCGGAAACCATACTCTGCAGGACGGCGATTTCTTCCCTCAGAGTCCCGTTGGCCATTTCGCTCTTGGAAAGGGCACCAGTCAGTGCTTGTGCCTTCTCCTTCCATTCCATTTCTCTGCTTTCCGTCTGCTTCAAAACAGCAATCACACGCTCCACTGCTTCCCGCTTTGCTTCCCGCTCATCTGCCAGTTGCTGGGTGAGCTCCTTCTGCCTTTGCAAGAGACCCTCTCTCTCCTGGAGAACTCTCCTCTTCTCCGCTTCCTCTTCCTCCCATTTTCGCAGTTTCTGGAGTTGATTCTTGAGCGTCTCGTCGTCACCTTTCCATCGCAAAGCCGATGTCAGTTGTTTCAGGAGTTCACTCTGCTTCCTCAGCTCTTGTTCCCTCCTTGCCAGAGTCTTCTCTAAAGACCTGACTCTGTCTCTCTGGGACCCGATCTCTTCATCCTTCTTGGTCAGAGTCTGCTCAAGGTGTTTTAGCTCCCAATCCCGTTTTTCTTTAACTGCTTGCAGTCTGTATCGTTCGTGCTGCAAAACAGGGAGGAAAAGACTCAACAATTCCACCTACCTATCTTTGGGTTCCAGCCTAAATCTGAACTCCCCCTCCAGTGGCAGTCACCTGGTTTTCTAGGGCATCCCTCTGCTGATGGAGGATCTGCATCTCCTCTCTCATGGTCTTGAGTTCTTCCTTGTGCCTCTTCTCCACTGCCTTCATCGCACTCTGAGCTTCCTGCAGCTCTGCTTGCAGCTTTTCTGTCATGTTCTGTGAAAACAAATGCAGAGCAGTTACTGGGACCTGCCATCGGGCTCAGCTTTTTCCTCTTTCCGTCTCAAAAGCACATTCCTTCAGCCACTTCTTTCTGCTTTGCTCCCCAGCTCTGCTGCCACAGGAACCCCTCCTTCCTCTTGCTCAGCTCTGGAGCTTACCAGGCTCTGGGCTTTCAGGGCCTGCAGTAGTCCTCGCCTCCTCGGACCCAGGACTTGGGGTTTCTCTCCTTCCTCCTGCCCCTCACTCGCGTACCTGCCTCTCCCAGCTTACGGCCACTTGCCAACCGCCTCTTCTTGCAACCTCCCCCACTCCTCACACTCACCTGCCCCTTCTCTTGCTGCTCTTTCACCTCCTGCCTGAGCTGCTCCACCTGCTGGTACGCTTCTCGCAGCTCTCCCTCCCTTTGCCGCAGCCTCTCTAACACAGCACTCTTCTCACGCTCCTTTTCCAGCAGGACCTGCATAAAACACACAGAAGACGCGTGGGAACCTCCCCTACAAAATCTGGGTGCCGAGACTCAAAGACGCGTGGGCTCACGCCTTCTCCAAGCACTCCGCTGCTGGTCCCCTCGCCCCTCGTCTGCCCCCTTGGAGACACCGCTTCCTAAGGGAGACTGGCAGGATAAACACAGTCCATCCACCCTCCGTCTGGGACTCAATCTTCCACAAACTCTTAGTCATCTAACAGGAAAACGTGCGGCTTTTCTCAAGTGTCTCGCCTTGCTGGTGAGGGGCTCCCTCCTCTTCTGCTGTTTCCTTCCCATGTGGCTTCCTATGAGACGTCCCATTCCCAGTCCCAGAGACAGCCCTGCTCGCCTTTCTCCTCACCAAATTCCACGGAGAAAACACGGGGGGCATGCTCCACGCAGCCCCATATCCAGCCATCTCCCACACCTCCAGCCTTGCAAAGAACCACAAAAGTTCTCCTTTCACACTCTTTACCTCTTGCTTGGCATTTTCCGCTCTGCTTCCTTCCTCTTCCTCTTGAGCTTGCATAGTAGCAACTTTCTGCTTCATCTCAAACAGCGTCTTCGCGTGCTCCTCTTCTGTCTCTGCCTTCTCTTCCTGCCATTGCTCCAGCATCTCCCGCAGCTCTGAATGGTGCCTTTCCCGCTCGCTCGCCTGATGAGTGGGGGAAAAGACTTCAAGATGAAGTCCCAGCCAAGCTCCTCAAAACTATGTGAAGCTTCATCCGTCCCACAACCCCCCTCCTCAACAGTGCACAGCAGTGGCTTTGGGCCCTCCCTAAAGCGGGTCCTATCAAGGAACTTCAGCGGAGGGTCAGCAGGTGGGAGAGAAGGAGATGGTACCTCCCCCTCTCTGATGGCTGCCTCTTTCCCAGCACCTCTCTCCTCAGGATTTCTCTCTGCTCTCAGAGTCTCTCTTTTCAAAGCTCACCTCCCTTTTCATCAATGAAAAGGTGCAGATGGACTGCCGGGTCAGAAAGAGACCGCACCCTGATGCCCGACCCACAAGACAGGCCACCATCTCAAGTACCAGGACAAGGGGTCTGTTCCATATGCTTCAATACCTCTCTCAGCCCTCCAAGGGCACAAAGAAAGGAACGCAGCTGCCGTGACTGTAGTTGGCAGCGATGTTTGGAGTCGACTTCAGGGCAGACGGGAGTCTGGAAAGACCCTATCCCTTCGCTGCCGTGTTTTGGGTGGGGACCACCCAACCTGCTGTTGAACGCGCCTTACGCCCACGCTGACTCTGTGGCTGCACCTACTGTCCCAGCACAGTCCTGGGGGTCCTCACGTGCCTTCAAGCACGACCCATTGGCTCTGCTGCCTGGCCCAGCACCGCGTGGCCGACGACAGATGACTGCTGCCATTTCACACCCTCAGGCTACTGTTCTCCTAACGCCAGCCCACACAGCTTGCTGGAAGAATTCGGAAGCACATTGTTTCCTACCAGGTCTTGCAGGAGCTTGTTCATCTCCACTTGGTGATCAGATTCCTGAAGTCTGAGCCTATCCTTATGCTGCTGTTCTGTCGCCAAGAGCTGTCGCGCCGCCTTTTCCCGTTCCCGCTTCAGGAGATCTCTCTCTGCTTCCAGCTCCCATCGGAGGCACTTCACCTCCCCTGCAAACAGGACAGACAGCAGATTCAGTGCCCGCACAAACAACGCTTTGGACTTTACTGACCTGAAGCCATCTGGATTTCAGGGTAGGAGGGATCTCTCTCCAGCTCCTTCACTCCTCAGAAGCACTGCGGACAGAGAGCTGTTGGATACCACCTTCCTCAGGCAGGGGCAGCTCCACAAACACCAGCCTCTCACCTTGGATCACCTCCCTGGCCTGCGTGACTGTGTGCAGCTGCATTTCCAGATGACTCCTGGCCATCTCCAGCTGCGATAAGCGCTGCTGAGCCTCAAACAGGCGGGATTCCAGGGTCTCCTTCACTGACCTGCAAATGGCCAAGAGGGAGACAAAGGAGGTTCTTGCTCCTGAGCAGCACGGCTGAGAAACCACAACTCCATTTTATAGGAACCAGAAGTATCAGAGAGGAGAAACACGTATCCATACAGGTGGACAAACATCTCCATGTTTTTTTCCTTTTCTTTTTTCAATTTTGCTTTCTCTTTTTTTTTTTTTCTTTTTGAAAAGCAGAAGTTGTCAAATTTGATCTCAGAAACCTGATACAGCAGGAGCACAGAATCTCGTTCCTTCCCTCTATAACTTCTCCACACAGGATGCAATAAATCCTCGTGGAATGATTACCACCATCATCTCTGCAGACACTACACCCTGCCCTGCCCAGGGTCTCCTCCCTGCCTTTACCTGGCCTCTGCCAGCTGCTCGGAAAGGCCTTGTCTGTCCCGCTCCGTGGCTGCCAGTCGCACCTCTAGGGCAGCCTTCTCACGCACCAGCAAGTCCTTCTCTTGGCACACCTCGGCCAGTGCCTGCCCTTGGCCAGAGGACTCCTGCCGCAACTGCTCCAGGCCACTACTCGCCCACTCTAGCTGGCTATGAGCCTGAAAGCGGGACAAAACACAGTGAGAGGCCTTTCTCGGCACCTCTGGGCAGAGCCACCCACTGCTGCGGCTGAAGCGCCTACAGGAGAAAGACCTCCTGTGCTGTGGGCTGCAGAAGCGCAGGACAACTCCCAGAGCTGCAGAACAGCTCCGCAACACACCAACACCTTTCCACGACGGAGCAAACAAAGCCTTCTCACCTCCAGCGCTGCCGAGTCTCTCCTTGGCAAAAACACTGCACAACCCAACAGACACAGCTTCACGGAGCCACGCAGCCAAACGCCCGCCCACAAGCACCAGGTTTTTGGTCTCACCTCAGTGAGCTTCTCTTGGGCTTCTTCCTTCTCCTTTGCCACCATCCTCAGCTCTACCCGCAGCCCCTCTTGCTGCTCCTCGGCTTTCTTCAGCAGCTGCTCCAGCTGCGCTTTCTCTGCGCACACCTCTTCATTTCTTCTCTCACACAACCTCAGCTGCTCCTGGGCAGAGATCTTGGCTCTCTCCAGCTCCTCCACTTCACCTGACAGAGCTTCATTCTCTCGCTCCAGCTGCAAGCACAGAAGCACACGGCAAATCAAATACGCTGAGACTCACTGTGAAGAAGGTTTGGCTCGGACAGAAAAAGGAACAACATTTCCATCGTCAGTCAGTCATACTGTCAGAGGGCACGAGCTCTGAAAAGAAGCAGCAGCTGGAGACAGACATCTGCCAAGACCTTTGCCTACCCTGCTCACCTGCAGCACAACTTTCTTCAGCCGCATTTTATCCAGTGCCAGAGCTTCATTGCTACTGCTCATGTTGGCTGTTGCCACACGCAGATCAGCGAGTTCAGCACTCAGCGCGTTCTGAGCTCCTCTCAGCTCTGCCACTGACTGCTCTGCCTGCACAGACAAAAGAACAACGTGACAACAGAGGCAAGAAATTCCCTGCCTTCCAGAGGACGCTCCACACCCCTGCGTGGCTCTGACATACCCCCAGTTCAGCCCTCCCAATGAGCACGGGGGGAACAACTACCCCAAAGAGCCCCTGTGGCCTCAGCACCGCTCCCCAAGAAGGACCACAACATGTTCCCCCTCTTCTGCTGCCACAAACAGCATCTGGGGGGGTCTTGCTCTCACAAGGTGACCATACCTTCTCCAGGGCCATGCTAAGCTCATGTTTCTCTCGCTGCAGCAGATCCCTGTGAAGGTGCGATTCCTCCAGTGCCTCTCTCGCGACCACCAACTCACGCTGTAAGAAGGAGTGTTTTTCTTCAAGCGCCACTAAGTCCTTCAGTCTGTGCGAATAGAAAGGCAGACGAGTGTTGAACGTAAACACATTCTTCTTTCCAAAACCAAGAGCACATACTGTGTTCCAGAGATGGCAGTTGGACCGATTTCCAACGCCTTTCTATTCACACCTAAGGAACACGGGAATTTTCCTGACTGAGGAATTGTCAGTACAGAGGTGCCACAGTGCTTATGACGGTGATGGGCAAATCTCTCCCAACTCCTTTAGCACAGCCCCGGGGAGCAAAAGGCCTGCACAAGAGACAGAGCTCTCTTTACGCTGCCCATCGAGGAATCCAAGACGCAGCCACAGAAGGGAATGTTCCTCTTCTGGGGAGAAATAACCCCATGCAACAGTACAGGTTGGGGCTGACCTCCTGGAGAGCAGCTCTGTGGAAAGGGACCTGCGAGTCCTGGTGGACAACAGGATGACCGTGAGCCAGCAATGTGCCCTGGTGGCCAAGAAGGCCAACGGCATCCCGGGGCGCATCAAGAAGAGTGTGGCCAGCAGGTGGAGAGAGGACATCCTCCCCCTCTGCTCTGCCCTGAGGAGGACACATCTGGAGTACTGTGTCCAGTTCTGGGCTCCCTGTTTGAAGAAGGACAGGGAACCACTGGAGAGGGTCCAGCAAAAAGCTGCTCCAGAAAAAGATGATGAGGGGACTGGAGCGTCTTTCTTATGAGGAAAGCCTGAGGGATTTGGGGCTTTTTAGTCTAGAAAAAAAGAACACTGAGGGGAGATCTTATCAGTGCTTATAAATACTTGAAGGCAGGGTGCCAGGGGGATGGGAACACTCTTTGCCCAGTGGTGCCCAGTGACAGGGCAAGAGTTAACGGGAACACACGTGAGCAGAGGAAGTTCCATCTAAACCTAAGGAGGGACTTCTTCCCTTTGAGGGTGGCAGAGCACTGGCACAGGCTGCTCAGAGAGGTGGGGGAGTCTCCCACTCTGCACACATTCCAAACCTGCCTGGACGCCGTCCTGTGCAACTGCTGTAGGTGACCCTGCTCTGGCAGGGGCTGGGACTGGGGGAGCTCCACAGGGCCCTTCCAACCCCCACCGTTCTCTGTCATTCTGTCATTCTGTAACAGCAAAGTTGAAAACACCTTTACCTCTCTTGAAGCTCCATCTTCTCCACGTCCCTCTGCGCTTGTAAGCACATCACGCTGGAGTTGAGGCGGGAGCAGTTTGCAATTACGGAGCCAGAAAGCCTCATTTGCTCTGCCTTCAGCTCCGACAAATCTCTGCAGAAGAACAAAGAAAGGGCCAATGTTCACACCACCATCATTAGCAGCTGACTCGCTTCTGAAGCACGGCGTCGCGCAAGAATAAAAGCTGGCGGGAAAGATGGCATCTCTCTTGGGGACGAATCACTCCTCTGACACTCTGGCATCAGGACGCACCGTGGCGAGTGAGCAAGGAGTCTCCTGCAGAGCCATAACTAACCCATCAGCCAGGCTCAAAACAGCAGGTGCAGAGGGGAAGCGACATTGTCCTGCAGGAGATCTCGCCTCAGCTTCTACTCACCGGTCCGTGGCAGTCTTCATCTCCAGGAACTGACGGCGGAAGGTCACCACTTGACGCCACAGGTCGAGGAGACAGTTACGGTCATCCCTGAAGTGGCTGTCATAACGCTGAAGATGCAAAGACAAAAAGAAATGCCGGTTCAGCCTTTGCTGTCACTGTACAAGTCTCTCAGACGGGAGAGAGTACAACCACCACGGCATGGACTCCTTTCAGAACCGTTCCAACAGGGGCATGAGGGACTGAAGAGGCACCACAGAAGCATCCTCAGGAGAGCTGCCACCTGACTGCAAAGAAGGGAACATCCACCCTCCTCCTGCAGGAGGGGCTCTCAGCAAAGCAAGCTCATCCCCATTCATCATCTCTCTCTGGTCTCTGCGGCTCTGGGCCAAGATTTAACACCTATCAGGAAGACCAGCGCTCCCGTGGGACCGCCCTACAGCGCCCAGCAACAGCAGCGTTTGCCGTTAGGACCGAGCAGCACGGCCACAGCACGTAGGCCACTTCCATCACCACAACTTGCTGACACGGTCTCGAGGCCACAGATAAAACGCATTCTCTCGCCACGCTGCCATCGCCTCTGACATTCCCACAGACCAGCCTCACCTCACGTTCCGCGCACCATTCCCTCTCCTTCGCTTCCAGCTCCTCCCGGGACCTCATCCAATCTGCCCTCAGTTTGCCAACATCTTCTTGGAGGGCTGCGTTCACCTCGCTCACGTTCTCCAGCTGCTGCCACAGGAGAGCGTTCACTTCGGCCAGATTCTCACACCTTGCAAAGGGAGGAACAGCAGTGAGGTCACTCAACAACCACCGCCCACCAGCAGCATCCTCGGCATTTCCCAGCTCCCCCAGCTCTGACGGCGTTCCCAAACTGAGCGGCAGTAAAAGCGCTTTCAGGCATGAACCCAGAAGGCGCTCTGATGGCAAACTCGGTGCCTTCTCCTTGCTTTAAGCCTTCCATTGCCATCTACGCTTTTGGTTGGCCCTTCCTCTTCACTCTGACGGTGCTCACAGTTAACGGCTTGCCTCCCCTTCCTGCTGCCTGACCACTGGACGCATCACTGCTCTAGAGCATTGGCCCGAGTCCCTCACCTACTGAACCACGGAATAATTCAGGCTGGAAAGGGACCCTTGAAGGTTACCCAGAGGAGCCCTCCGCTCAAAACAGAGCCATTCAGCACACAGCACTCTGACTGCACCACAGAACACGCTGTGGACCTTTCTCCTCTCAAAACGGTTTGCCCAACCATGTCCCCTGGGGAGTAACACTGACAGGTTTTCCCTCACTTGCGTGAGCATCCGGGATACCGAGTATGAGGGAACACTTCTTCCTTGTACCTTTGCTGCTCCTCCGCCAACTGAAGCAGTGTTTTCTCCAGGCTGTGGTCCTCTGTGGCTTCCCACCTGCCTGGGAGGGAGCCCTGAAGAAGAAAGGAAATGTTTAGTCAAACGCTTCTCTTCTCCTCGCTACCGCCAGCATCCATCGCTGTCCCCTCCCCTCGGTGGGGGTGTCTCAGGAGCTGGTGGCTTCTGCCAGGCATAACAAATGGGTCGTGACTATGGAGAGGAAGGGAGGGGAAGGGGGTTCCTCCATGCGAGCAGCTCTCCTCAGTCTCCCACTGCTGCACTCTCACAGCGGGGGATCCTCAGCTCACGACCGCGAGGGCTCACGTGGACCTCAAGCCCGGGAACGCTCTCCTACGCTCCCACCCTCCGTTCCCTACGTCTCCTTTAGCCGGGAAGCTTAGAGAAAGCACAGAACCGGCTCCGTATGTTGGACGCCACCATTCTTGCCTTCCCAAACCCATTCTTTCTCAGAGACAGCCACAGGATGGCACAGGCCCTACGGCCCTCTCCCGAGACCCAGCACAAACCGTTACCCAGCAGTACAGCACTCCTGCACAGGACTAAATCCCTTCTTCTCGGCGTCTGCTGGACGGGCATCGCTGGGACTACCGGCTGCTCTAACAACGGCCGCCGGACAGAACCCTCCGCTCGCAGCAGCTCGCTGTCCTCTCCCACGGAGAGCTTCTCTCTCTGCCCGCGCCACCCAACGCCACGCGCACCATCTTCCCGCAGCGCCCCGCACACTCACCCCGCCGCCTTCCAGCCGCTGCTCCAGCTCTCGCCAGCGAGTGCGGTACCGCAGGAGCTGGAGGAAGGGAGGGAGGGAGGGAGAGCCGCCGTGAAGAGGAGCGGAGGCAGCCGGGCAGCGAGCGGGCTCCTCCCGCCCCGGCTCTGCCCTCAGCCCAGCACATGCCCCGGCGCTGCCCATCTCCCGGGAAGCTTCGCCTCCCTCCAGGACGGCGGAGCCCCGGCGGGAGGCTCGGGGGTGCCCGCGGCAGGGCCGGGCCGGGCCGGGCGGAGCGGGTCGGCTCCCGGGGCCTCCCTCCGCCGAGCTCCGGGCTCGGCGCTGTCCCGGGCCCGGGGAGGGCCCCGCCGGGGCCGCGCCTTCGCCCCCCGAGGGCTCCGCCGCCGAGTGCCCTCTGCGGGCCCCGCCACCGCGGCCCGGCCCCGGGCAGCTCCCCCCGGGCGGGCGCCCCCGCTCCTCACCTTCGCCTGCAGCTGCCGCACCAGCACCGCTTGCCGGTGCTGCGCCTCCTGCGAGCTCTGCAGCCGGCGCTGCAGGGAGGCCCGGCTCGGCGCCGCCATGCCCCCGCTCGCCAGCCGGGCTCCGTTGAGGGGGGGCGCGGCGGCAAACGGGCCCCGCGAGCGGAGTGCCGGGGGGAGTCGGGGCCGGCGCGCGAGAGGGCCGGTGCCGCGGGGCCGTCGCCCGGGGAAGGCGGCGGAAGGGCCGCAGCTCTGCGGAAGGCTCCGCTGCGAAACCCCGACGGGCGCGGGGGGGGGACACCGCCCCTTTCCCCCCCCGGGTTGCGGCGGAACCGGCCCCGGCTGCGAGCGGGGCGCGGGGAGAAGCGGGGCGGGAGGAGGTGGCCCCGAATCGGGGGGAACCACATCGGGGGTCTTCACCCGCGGTGCAAACACCAGTGGAGCTTTTTCTGCAGCTCTGCAATGAAGTGGAATCGGACCAACGGACAGAGCAGCACTTGTCCTCTCAGGAACACCCTCCCCAGAAGGGACTGTCTCTCCGTAAGCCATAATAAATGTAGAAGAGAGGGTTATGTAGCCAGGGACCGCTTACCTGTAACCGAAACATTGACTAAAATACATTTATCGGGAATGCATTAATACGCAGAAAGCACATTCAGTACGGGGCAAGTTTCGGCTTAAGGGCAGAGTCAGCGGAGCCTTCCCGGGAGAGCGGCTCCTTCCCCCGGCCAGCTCAGCAACGGCAGCCAGGACCCACCGGGGAGAGACGCACAGCCCCGACCCCGGCGGGCGGGAGGTAGGGGACGCCGCCGGCCCCCCGCCGGCACACCCGCGGTGCCAGCGGGGAAGCGGCCCCTTCCCAGCCGGGGCACCCCACACCCCCGACCGGGCACCCCACACCCCGACCCCCGCCCGGGCAGCCTCACCCCGGGCCAGCAGCAGCACGGCCGTGCCCCCGCCGCCGCCGCCTCAGCCCGGGCTCGGGCGCCGCTGCCGCCGCCGCCCGCACCCCCATGGCCCGCAGCGCTCCCCGCCCGCCGCTAAGCAGCGGCTAATTAAGGAGGGGGCGGGGCCGCGGCTAACGAGCGCCCCGGGGACACCGCTCTCCAGCAGCCCGGGAACCCCGCTGCCGCCCAGTGCCCTCACCTCCGTAAGCGGGACCCCCTCTCTGCACAGGGACCCCCTGCCCGCGGGGCGGCCGTGCCAGCACTCCCAGCCCCCTCCAGCCCCGGGAACCCAGAGCAGCCGGGAACCACCACTCTGCAAAGGCCACGGGTGCCCCGAGCCAATGCCGCGGGAGCTTGGGGCTGAGAGACAGGAAGAAAACGCTTTATTTACAAAAAACAACTCCAACAGAACTATTTCCAACTCTTTAGAAAAAAAAAAAAAAAAAAAAAAACCACAACAAACAACTCGAACAACAACCACTTAAAAAAAATAAATCAAACAACAACATTTTAGAGAAAAAAGAAAGTGAACACAAACTATTTACAGGTCTTCCTCTTCAAACAACCCCTCCTCTGATGCTGGTCCCCAGATCTCTGCTGGCCCTGCAAGGAAAGCAAGCGGCACGGTCGTTTGGCTAACGAGCAGCCCCTCGCCTGGCAGAGCTGGGGGGTCCCGAGGCGGCTCCTCGGCAGCAGCTGCTTTGGGATGGGGGTGGCCCCGATGGGCACTCGCTGTGCCACAGCCCCAGGACACGCTGGGGAGAGCGGGACTGTGCCGCCAGCACTGAGCCCCGGCTGGGCTTCGGGGGAGACTGGGCTTGCCCGGCCCTAAGGAACCGCTGCCTTCCCAAAGCAGATGGGTGCTCAGGGCAGCGCAGTGGTGGAGTTTCTGCCACTAGGATGAGGGCACTGGGTGCCGTGTCCCTGCAAGCAGGGACCACCCACACCAGCCCCAGCCCCAGCCTGGTGGCAGGGGATGAGGAGCACATGTACAGGACACCTCCTGCTGTCTGGTCAGTCTCCATCAGCGTCTCCTCTTCTGTCTTCTCATCTACCTCCATCTGCTCATCCATATCCCCATCTACCTCCATCTCTTCATCTGTCTCCACATCCATCTCCATGTCCTCATCCATCTCAACCTCCACCTCCATCTCTTTGTCCACCTCCACCAACACATCCACCTCCATCTTCTCTTCCATCCCCAAAGCCATACTGTTGACTGCCAACTCAGCTCCAATGTCTCCAGCCTGGAAATGGGCAGAGGAGGCACCAGCTCAGGCTGCGGGCAGGACCAGGCTGCTCCTGGCGAGCATCCCTGCAGCACGAGCCTGGGGCACCCGGGGCTCCCCTGGGGACGGGTCCCTCCACCCAGGGATGCTCCATTGCAGCAGGGCACCAGCAGCACAGTAGGGCTTCTCCCAGATAGAAAAGAAAATCATGGAATCATGGGATGGTTGGGGTTGGAAGGGACCTTGAAGATCATCGAGTTCCCACCCACCTGCCATAGGCAGGGACACCTCCCACTAGACCAGGTTGCCCAAGGCCACGTCCAGCCTGGCCTTGAACACCTCCTGGGATGGGGCCTCAACAACCTCTCTGGGCAACCTGTTCCAGTGCCTCACCACCCTCACAGTGAAAAATTTCTTCCTAATATTTAGTCTAAATCTCCCCTCATCCAGTCTAAAGCCATTCCCCCTGGTCCTATCGCTACATGCACTTGTAAAAAGTCCTTCCCCAGCTCTCCTGTAGGCCCCGTTTGGGGACTGGAAGGGGTTCTAAGGTGTCTCTGGAGCCTTCTCTTCTCCAGGCTGAACAACCCCAAGTCTCTCACCCTTTCCTCCCAGCAAATGGGCTTGAGCGCTCGGAACTTGCTCCAGCAGTTCCCTGTCCCTCTTGAACTGGGGAGCCCAAAACTGGGCTCAAAAGTTGCCTGGATCCACTGTGAATCTGGTACTTGCATGATAGGGTGAAATTTAAAGTTGTTCTTTCCCTTTCTTCACAGTGTGTGATATGGCTGACAGTGACAAGCTGTAGTCCTTGATTGCTTTGCTATGTTTTACTTGAGGTGGAAGAGTTGACATCTCAGCTAGCAGTCTCCGGAAAGTCCCTAAAGAGGGAGGCTATGACTCTACATCAAGAGGTGGCGCCTTTGGAAAGGAAACTCAAGAACACTGAGAAGCAATCTAAGGATGTCCTGGTGAAGCTGGCCATAAAGGGCCATTTCTTACACATTTTTTGGCCTTCTATTAATAAATCTAAGGAGCAACTTTTTTCCAGTGGAGACGTGATTCTGGGTGGTCTCGTACAGGTTCAGTCTAAATCTGCGAAGATCCAGAGTATGCAAATGCTGACCAAGTTTCCCTCATATTCCCCTTCCTTTCAGTCATCATTCCTTGTATCCCAGAGTTTTGCTTACCTGCCAGCTCATGTAGCCGAATTACCAGAGTCATCACCTTGGGTAAGAGAAAACAGTCCGGAAAGGAGAGATCGTTACAATGACCAATATCAAAGACTATGCGGAGACACCACTACGGAAACAGAAGAGCATTATTTATACCAGTGGTTGTTTTTTGGTTTAACTTTTCCAATTGCATTCTTCTGAATAAGCAGGAAAAGATGCTGTAGTCACGTAAAACTCAGTTACGATTTGGGGTGTTTCTGTTCCTCAGTTCTGAAGATTCAGGTGGAAAAGGACGTGGGTCTACAGCTGGCTGAATATCAGCTGGCAGTGTGCCCAGGTGGCCAAGAAGGCCGCCAGCATCCTGGCTTGTATCAGGAATAGCGTGGCCAGCAGCAGGACTAGGGAAGTGATCATCCCCCTGTACTCAGCGCTGCTGAGGCCACACCTCGAGTTCTGTGTTCAGTTTTGGGCCCGTCACGACAAGAAGGACATTGAGGTGCTGGAGTGTGTCCAGAGAAGGGCAACGGAGCTGGAGCACAAGTCTGATGAGGAGTGGCTGAGGGAACTGGGATTGTTTAGCCTGGAGAAAAGGAGGCTGAGGGGAGACGTTCTCGCTCTCTACAACTACCCGAAAGGAGGCTGCAGAGGTGGGTGTTGTTCTCTTTTCCCAAGTAACAAGGACAAGAGGACAAGAGGAAACGGCCTCAAGTTCTGCCAGGGGAGGTGTAGATTGGATATTTGGAGCAATTTCTTCACTGAAAAGCTTATCAAGTATTGGAGCAGGCTGCCCAGGGAAGTGGTTGAGTCACCGTCCCTGGAGGTATTGAAAAGAGGTATGGACGTAGTGCTGAGGGACATGGCTTAGTGATGGACTTGGCAGTGCTAGGTTTACGGTAGGACTCGATGACCTTAAAGGTCCTTTCTAACCTAGATGATTCTATGATTCTATGATTTCTGCCCTTGAAGCTTTAGTCAAAGTAATTGCCAACCTTGCCTCTGTTCACATGGCATGGTTTGGGCAATTATTTGCGTCCAAATCCACATTTAGATTTATAAATATCTGGATCTGGAAAAAGGGGTGAGAAGACCAAGTTTGCTAATAACAGAAAGCTGTTCAACATTGCCCATCTGAGAGCAGACAGTGGGAAGAGCTGATCCAGGTACATCTGTATGTCTACAAGGAGAAAACTAGTCCTGATTTCAAACACAGAATGATAGACTGTGATCTGACCATTGCTCCTTCAAGAGGGGACAGTGGGATTTGAGAGGATGGTACCATAAAAACTCTACACAGTAGAGGTCCAAGAACAAACCAAGCCCAAAAAGGGGAAATCAAATGTTGGGGTTGTTCCCTCCTCCCTTCCTCCCTAATGGAGGGAACATCATCAGGCCACTGCCTAAATCATGCGTCGTCTGCACTTTAAATCCTGGCTGCAGTTCTGGCACGGCAATACTGAAAGAAAAGGATTTCATGATTAAATCTCAGAAGGAACTAATCGAGACCTTCCACAATCAAGAACAAAGACTCTGAACAGCAGAAAGAAATTCTGCCACATCTTCAAATGGAACTAAAGGAAAAGGAGCAAGAAGTTTCATCCCTTAGAAAGCAAGGAAAAGGAGGAAAAGCGTGAAGCTGAGGAAATAAACCTTCAAGCAATAAAACTGACTCTGAAAGAAAGAGAAGCCCCAAGAAGTGTCACGCCGGCTATGTAGACTTGGCCTCCCCCCACCCAAACCACGATTTGTGCCCCGTACCTCCCCCCCAGCTTTCTCCAAGTTTCCTCTGCTGGCTAGTATTACCAAAGCCTGCCTTAAATGACTCAGACTGCAGGCCTGTAATTAGGTACCCAAAAATGCAGCTGGAGGCTTGTACACAATTGGAAGATTCACAGTCTCCTTACTAAAAAGGAATGCCTCGGCCAAATGTAACACAAAAAGAAGCAGGAGCCTCTCAGGCTCTGCCACTGGGTTTTGGCTCAAATGGAAATCTGTTGAGCAAAGCTTTAAGCCTGCCCTTAGTGGGAGTCCCTGCACTAGCACTAGGTGCCAACCTTCAACTGAAGAAGGTGGCCTGCACACTAGCGAAAACTCTACATGCCAACTCCACTTTGATTGCCTTACTTCAAGATGAACAACATTCGAACAGGGAAGAAATCCTGCCAAATAGAGCAGCTGTAGATTACTTGTTACTTAGGGCCACCCATGGGTGTGGGGATTTGGATGGACTTTGTTGTTTCAGTCTCACAATAACAAACAATAAACCAATAAAAGCCCAATTGAAAAACTTAAAAACTTTAGTATGAAACAGGACACAAAGGGAATAGAATGGTGGAACTGGTTGTCCAATCTATTTTCTTCTTTTACCCCAATATTGAAACAACTTATCAGTTTGATATTAACGGGTCTAAGAGTTTTACTTTTTTTTTAAGAGTTGTAGAGATCACAGCCTGCTGCTTTGCTCAAGTATGCGCAACCCGTAGTGCTCAAGTTCGTGGATACAAATACTGTTCTGTTCCAATTTAAATGTGCAGGTACGCACAAAAGAAAAAGAGGAGGGAATGTTACTTAAAAAAAAGTTAGAGTGTAAAGATGGCTTCAAAGACACACAAATGAGAGTCTGACCAACAGTGACCTCACCTGTCCAAGAGGGTCTGCAGTTAGAAAAACCCAGACCAACTGGCTGAAAGCAGCAAAGAATCAATAAAATAGGGCCAACTCAGCTGATACAGAGCAATAAGTGCACCTGCACGGGGAGCTCCTGCGAATAAGTACTCAGTGGTGAATGGTAACAAGTGATGCCATGGCGAAAGCCAATAGGCTATGTAAATTGTAAAAATGAATGTGTGTGAGGTCTTAAAATTGTATTATAAGGAATCGAGAGTGTAATATGGTGTTCTTCTTGGGCTCCCAGCTGGGAGGCACCTTTATTTCTGACAATACAAGGGGTTTCAGAGAGAGTGTATTTCTGCTGCATTCTTTCTGCTACCTGTGCACAAAGTGGGAGAAAAGAAAATGCGAACAAATCAATTGCGCTGCCACTGGCCACTGCCTGACTGCCCTGGGGACCGCCTGGAGTGCAGCCTGGGACTTTCCCAGTGCCTGCCGGTGAGGTGATCGACCTCCTGGGAGCTTGATATGGTTTTGTATACACTGTATATATTTCATTATTTTGTTTTATTTTCATTTTCTTATGAATATTTCATTCAAGTAGTTTAGTTTCTTCCTAAACTCCTAAGTCTGTCTCTCTCTCTTCCTCCTCTCCTCGGAGAGAGAGGTGGGGGAGAGCACCTGTCGTTCGTTTCAGTGGCCGGTTCGGCTCACACCACAACAGGGAGCAAACTCTTCATTCTCTGCCTGGGCGAGCTGCCCTGGGACTCTGTGTGCCTGGAGCCGCACACCTCCTCAGGACACCCTCCACAAGGTTCCCAGCTACCGCCCTCTTTAATGTCTCGGGCTGCATGGGCTCCTCCAGGACAAGCTTTAAACGCACTGGTCTGCGCCGTGCTGCTGCCTGGGCAGGAGGCTTTGGACCTGCTGGAGGCATGGGCTGTCTTGGAAACTGCGGGCCCATGGAGGGGAGGGTGCCTGTGGTGCTCCCTGGCCTGAGCGTACACAGAGTTTCCGCCGTGGGCACTGAAGAGCTTGCTGCCGCAGCTCCAGCGGTGCAATCCCGGGACTTCTGAAGGCCTTCTGCTGGCCGGAGAGCATCTTGCTCGGTGCCTCGGAGGAGGGATGGGAGGAGAGTACGTGAGCTCTCCTCTTTGAATTGTCCGGCTTCCTCTGAAGGCGGGACTCTTGCAGGGAGGCTGAGAGGTGGCAAGAGCTTCCTTGGGTGAAGCTTCTGTGATTTGTGCTTGGTCTTCCTTTCTTCCTCCAACTTCTTCTTCACAGTTTCCACAATTTCAAGGACGATGGTTCTGGCGTACCCGATCAATTCTGCATCCAGCTGCTGAACTCTGGAGATGGCTTTCTGGGTGCTCTCCGTGGCAGTCTCGCGACTCGCTCGTGAGACATCAGCAGCGTTTTGCGGTGGTTGCAACACGGGCAACTTTTCTCTCCCGCTTGCTTCTGGGGTCTGCTGTTCCCATGCTCTGGGTGATCGTGGTCCTTCTGCCACGCCCTGAAGCTTCCAGATCTCGGAAAACTCACAGCAAAAGTCCTGTTCAAACTGAGAAGCTACAAAGCACGACAAGGTGGAGCTAACACTTTCAACAGCCTCTTTGGTCGCTTCGTCAATAGAAGACTGTGAAGATGCTCCGTTGGAAGCTGCTACTCTCGCCTCCCTCCATCTCTCTTCTCCGGACTTGCCCGCTCGGCTGGCTCTTCCGGCAACGAGCTCTGACAGCTTCTG
The DNA here is from genome assembly GCF_965231255.1 of Vanellus vanellus. NCBI lineage: Eukaryota > Metazoa > Chordata > Aves > Charadriiformes > Charadriidae > Vanellus > Vanellus vanellus. Next base: position 988,466 of record NC_138920.1, read on the forward strand.
CCTGGCTGCTGGCCCTGGCTCAGCCGCATCAGATGTGCCGGATACTAAATGCTCCCCAACGCTCTGCAACACGCTCGCCACAATCTCTCGAGCCACCAGTCTGATTTCGTTGCAGCGATCCGCAGGAGAAGTGTCCAGAGGCTCTGCCCCTCTGACACTGGCCAGCAAGCTTGCGCTGACCTCATGGGGAGCACTCCTTAGGACACTGACGGACTGATCCAGTGCCTTCACCTGCTCCCGCACTTCCTGCACCACGGTCTCAGCCATCTCTTTAAGCTTCTGCTCTCCGGCTAGCGTAGCCCGCAGCAGCGTAGGCTGGATGCTGTTAGGTGCTTCTTCTCCAGCACGCTTTGGAGACTGAAAAGAGGAGCAGTTGATGAGTCAATGTGTTCGTTCACCTGCACTGCGCTCCCCCTGGACCTTGGCACGGTGAACCAGGTGCCGCGGTCCAGCCCTGAACTGGAGGCTAGTGGCTGCCTGTGTACCCACAGATCATGCCCGGAGGACAGGCCCCAGGGCACAGCGGGCACCCGCAGGGGCTTATACTTCCAACGGGCTTGTTGGCTCCAGCCGCAGGAGGCACCGGGCAGAGCAGAATAGTGGAGGGAAAGTCATGGAAGGTACTGGACCAGGCCCTTTGCTCCGGTTTCTTCTGCCATAGGTGCCAGCTGCTCTCAGGGCGCTGCTGCCCCGTATCAGGGTGGTTCGTCTGCCCCTTTTCGAGGCCAAATGCCAAGAATGGCTGTTTTCAGAGCAGAAAAGGAAACGATCCTTTTTCTTTGGGCACCTGGCTGTTGCCTGACAGCCCAAGGAAATGTCCTTGGGACAGGAGGCAGTCTGAAAGTCCACCGCAGGCCGCCAGCCTCGTGCAAAGTGGGGAAGAAGTCACAAGTCAAGAACAGGGCCAAGGAGAATTGGGCAACAGCAGGCTCTCTGCTAAGCTAATCGAAGACCTCCTGGAAGAGGAAAGCAACCCGCGAATGGCCAAGCACCGTCACTGTCAGGTTCAGGGACGCTGCATCTTTGGATGCAGAAGGCTTTGGATGGAAACCGGAGTCTTTCAACCAGACGCACAACCAGCACCATGCACTGTGCGGCCATTTAGTGCAGCTCACAGGTTCGTGCTAAATGGGCGAGTCCCTGTGCAGAAGTGGCTGCTGAGAGTGCCCTGGCACACTTTAGTGTCGGAAAGGGCTAGAGCCTTGTGTCCGAGACACATAGGAAGGACAGCGCCCGCTTCTTGGTCTCTGACAGCCACCCCCAAACGATGACACATCACACACCAGCCGGGCACCGCCATCCTCAGCAACCAAGCACCGCTCGCAAGCCCCGAGCGGCTGTGTGTGCGGCAGCACCCTCTCCCGAGGCCCGGCTACCAAAACGCTACCATACAGCAAGGGCGGCCACTAACATCCACGGGGCTCCTACTCACCAGCAGCCTCCCTTCGAGAGCAGACCTTTTGGAGCTGCTCTGGGTGCCTGGCTGTCTCCTCTTGCCCAGCTGCTGCTGCTGTTGGCACTCCACCTGCTGGAGGAGGCATTGCTCTTTCTCAAGAGCCTCCAGTCTTTCAATCCGCTGCTGGATGACAGTGAGATGCCTGTCAAGAGAAAGGAAGGCAGCTGAGAAGGAGCCGCTCTGTCCATCTGGCCCAGGCCATTTTGCGCTCAGCCACTCCCATCGTCCTGCTCCGGCTTGCTTTGCTCCAGTAGACCCACAGCAGCTTCCAGCTGCCTGCCCAAGCCTCCAAAGACAGACTGAGCCAACGTGTTTGCAGCTGGCACCGGCTCCTTCCACCGCTGGGCTTTGTTTGTTTACTGGAACATGAGGATCCAGGACTTCTCTCAGGGACCACAGGCCCCCTTCAAGAGCAAGCGTTACTCGGCCTTTTCTTACCTCTGCCTCCTCTTCCTCTCTCCCCCTGTCAAACTCTTTCTTTGCTGCTGCAGCAGCCACTCTCGCAGGCGAGAAACGTCAATCGGTCCCGGCAGTTCAGGGGCATCCTCGAATTTGGCCAGGTCTTGCCGAAGCTTTCTCTGAAAGGTGACACCAGTTTGGGGCTTGCTGTTGCCTGGGCAAGCGCTCACGCCCCTGCGTGCTGAGGCGTCCCGCGGGCCCAGGCCAGCACTCTGCTTCAGCCTCGCGACGAGGGCGGAAGAGAAATGCTTCCTGCGGGACTCCGCGTGCTTGCACATGACTTTCCTGCTCATGCCCGCCCCCGCCCCCTACGCTAGCTCTGCTCGCGGCCCGGTACTCCTTTCCCTGCCACACTGCCCGTCTCAGCAGAACATCCCTCACCTCTCCGGCACTGACAGCCTCCCCTCCCCGAGATGCTGCAAGGAAAGCCCCAGTCGTCGGCACCGTGCCACTGACCGGTGCCCACAAACGCTCCGCTTTGCCTACCTCCTCTCGCATGAACATTTTCTCCGCCTCCAGCTTGAGCGTGGTCAGATACTGCCTGTACTCATTGAACTCCTTCAGAGTGCAAACCACCTACGGAGAGATGAGGGGAGAAATCCCCCGAGACCTGTCAAGCCAGCTACGTAGACCGCCTTCCCCAAAACAGCCCAAACCCAGCGGGAGGGCAGCTGCTCCTCTGCACACCCTCCCCTCCCCGCTGGCGGGGCCCTTGACTCCCATCCCCTGCCGGGGCTCCTCGCCCTGGCGCCAGGCCTCGCACCGCCTGCCTCCTCAACACTCAGACAGCGCGGGGCAGCCTGAGAAGAGCAGGAGTGGGAACTGCCAGAGGGACGCCGGCCCTACTTCTGCTCCCAGGGAAACCAGCCCCACAGGCCTGTGCCCTCCGCCAGCAACAGGCGGCTGCAGCAAGCGCTCTGGGAGCCCCGCTTGATGGGGGCTGTTTTTACGCGCCCGACATCCAAACCTACTTTGCCGTCACTGGTGACGTAACCCTCTCTCTTCAGCCTCCGCAGGTTGTGCTTGCGTTTGTGGTAGGCCTGCAGATGCGGGTCGTGCAGGCTGTTGTATTCCGTGCTCAGCAGGTGGCAGAGTGGGTCTCCCAGATTGAAATAACCAGAGGGCTGGTGGAGCTGTAAGAGAGATTTTCCAGAGTGTGAAGGAGGCAGGAGAGAGCAGCAAAGAGGTGCCAAGCAGTACTTGTGAAAAGGTAAAGGTCGTTTGTAGACCAGCGCTCCTCTCCATCCTCCTGAAGGCACAGAGAACACCACAGCCAGCCTGCGGGGCCAGGCTGGACTGGGCTGGGCTGTGATGGGGTGGGGGAGAGAAGACAAACCCCACCAGCCAAGTAGGCATCTTAGGCCACCGGGAAGAACTGCAGACCTTGCCACAACAGAAATGAACCGTCAGAGTGAAAAGTTCAAGCCCGGCGGTTCAAACGCAGGACATGGACAACGCACTGCAAACAGTCTCCTGGGGCTTAGGCAGGCCCAAGGGGTGCGTCGACTAACTCTGCCTCCAGGAAGGCTCTGCCTTCGGAAAAATGCACCCCAAGCTGGAGTAGGAGGAGGACACTGCGTGCATTCCCCCAGCAGAGAAGCCCAAGGTTTTCCAAATACGGCAGCAAGGCAAGTGGGAGAAGGTTGGACTCTCCTTCGAGAGTGCCCCGGAGCCTGGCTGGACGTGGCTGGATGAGCTGCAGGGGCACATTGCCCTGGCACCCGGACACACTGCCGTTTGCTGCAGGCAGGGCCCCGGCCCCCCGCTTGCACGCTGCCAGAAACCAGTCCAGAAAGCTGACAAGTCCTCCTTTTTGTCCCCACGCCAGGGAGCCAGGAGATTCCCTCTACTCCCCAGCACTGCAAGATTGAAGGGCTGCAGGGCCCACTGTAGAACAGGTGGCCGCAAGGACTTCTTTGAATGGCAGGGACTCCGTAAAAGAGGAGAGCTTTTCTACCCCTCCCCTCTTCCTTTACCTTTTCCCCCAGCTTTGTCCTGCAGAAGACAGGCTTGGAGCCGCGCAGCAGAGGGATCTTGACCCCGAGTGGGAGGTCCAGCAATGCAGTACGTCCTTCTGCCGGTGGCTGTCTCCTGTTCCCGAGCTAGAAAGAAGGAGACACTACTCAGGGGCGCTCAGGCCATAGGCCTCCTGCACGGCAGTTGCTAGAAAGGCTCTCGGAAGACTCCAACAGAGGGGAGCGCCAAGAGCAGCCCAGCCAAAAGCTGCTCTCTGCTTCCTTGCACCACCCGTTCCCATCCCCACAACTCCCATCCATTCCTCAGCCCAAAGCCGAGTCCTTTCGCAGCAAGCCCTCCCACCTGCGTAGCCATAAGCCAGGCTGGGCAGAGAGGTGGCACTCCCTGCTAACTCTCCCCGGCCCGACCACCACTGGATCCCTCCCAGCTCCCCGCGCACATCCCGAGGCCCCACACCAGCCCTGCATGTCCCAGGCTCCCGGGCTGAGCCCCCTCCATCGGCTTGTTGCTCACCTTTCCCTGCTTTCCCACTGTGCCCTGCAGTGCGTCCACCTTTCGGACGCCAGCAGTGAGGTGGTGCTCCATGGCTCCTTCCAAGAGCTATTCTGGAACTGCGACCCTGCGCTGGCACCTCTCGCTCCAGAGGCACTCAACTCTGGCCACCACAGCCAGTCTCCCGGCGAGTGGTTATATAGAGTCATTGTTGCATCGTCACATTGACGCAACACTGCACTGTTGCATCGTCGTGTTGCCACGCCGCAACCCAGCTGCTGCCTGGCCGCCCCGGGGCCTGCCTGGAGGCCCGTCTGGACACGCATGTGGGCCACCCACTCTCGCTGACCCTGCTTCGAGCAGGGGGCCTCGACTAGGTGCTGCCCCGCTGCCCCTCCTTCCTCCTCATACCTCGTTTTCCCAGCTTTGGCCTTCAGGTGGCAGGGCTGCAGCTGGCTTGCCCACAGGCGGCTGCTGCTGCTGCACTGGCTTTGGCAGACCATTTTAGACCGTTGTCCTGTCACGGGCAAAGCAGCCTCCACTTGGGGAATTGCACCGCATTGCATTTTGGGCCCGTTGCTCTCCACGTCTAATTCCCGATTTGCGTCTTGAGAAAAATGGAGGACAAACGAAGGACGCGGGACACCCCTCTCCTCCCATCTCCTCAGGCTCCCCTTTGGTTCAGACACCTCTCTGACCCCTCCTCGGTCTCCCCTGCCCTGGTTTCTGCTGCGCGCCACCCTGGGGCCCTCCCACTGCCTCCCGGGAGGTGACGGGTGGCGCATGACGTACTGCATGGGTGCAGGGTGGTTTCTCTCTGCCCCTCTTTGCCTTTCCCTCTGGCCTTCCGCTGCCTCGTCCCTCTCACCTGTTCCTTTTGCTCTGGCAGGGCTCCTCCGCAGGCCGCAGTGCCTCAGAGGTACTGCCGCCGCCATGGAGTGCTTCCGGCCCAGAGTGCGTCCCCAGCAGTGTCCCCTTCCACGGGCCTCCTCCTGTGTCTTCTTCCGTGGCCCCTCCTGCGTCTGTCTCCCCGGGTGTGCGCCTCCGTGCGCCCCCACAGCTCTCCTCCCACCTCCTCCCCCGGCAGCTCCGCACAGGCCAGAGCACCGGGCCACGCGCTCCTCTGATGGGCCGCAGCTCCGGTGCCACGAGCTCCCCCGACTGGCCACGGCTCTGGCGTGTAGCGTCCCTTGCTGATGCAGCTGGAACCGGCTGTGACTGGCCTGGGGCGGCTCCTAGGCCACCTCCCCCTGGCCCAAACCGCCATTTGTGCCCCGCACGTCCCCCAGCTTTCTCCTGGAGAGGACAGGGCGGGAGGCCACTCCAGCCAGTCTTGAGGGGAAGAGAGGATGAAAGGAGTTCCCTGGGCACAGAGGAAGGCTGAGGGAGGGCTCTGGATGGCACCCGAGGGCACACAGAGGGCCGTGGTGGGTACCCAGAGGCACGCAAAGGGCTTGGGCTGGGCATCAAAAGGCACACGGAGGGCTCTGGGCCACGGCAAAGGGCACATCTAGAGCTCCGGGCTGCACCAGGGGGCAGATGGAGGTCCCTAGGAAGCACGCAAAGAGAAATGGAGGGCCGTGGGAGGCACCCAAAGGCCGTTTGGTGACCCCTCAGTTGCACTGAAAGGCCCACGCCAGCCCCAAGGGGAGAGGGAAAGGCAAACAGAGACGCCTTGAGAAGGCAAGCGGAGGAGTCCTGTGGGAAAGATGAAAAGCTGGAGCCGGTTCCGAAACACCGAGGGACACCAAAAGGCCCACCGAGGGCCCTGGGTGGGAACCCAAAGGCCCATCAGGAGGTCTTGAGGGGGCGAGAGAATAAATGCACAGAACAAGGTGCAGCCTTCAACAGCACCTACATACGGGACTCACATAAGGCAGAAGCGCAGCTTTACAGAGCTGGACCGGCCCCTCAGATTGCCTGCCCGCAAAGCTTTCTAACCAAGGCAAAAACATTGGCCGCTTTTCTCTTCCCTACTTGAGATTCCCTGTAAAAATGGGTCTTTGCCTGACTGAGGCTTTAGGAAGCTTTAGGAGGGAGGAAGACGAGGGAAAACATTGCAGGGAAAAGAGTCAGACACAGTATGGCCTGGCGTGAATAATGTAGGTACAAGCAAGCCCTTGGGAGCGTCCTGGTTTGAGGAAGCAGAACAGAAGCAATTTTCTGTTCAGTAATTTTACTTTGCAGCTAAGCCTCTTCTCACTAACTGAACTCTCTGAAATTAACAGCATATTGTCCAGGCACTTACTGCTCCCGGAGTGGTAAGACCTGATTGTTTCTAATTTATGCCAAGGAATGGTATGCGGAGAGGCTCCTGCTTATACTTATTGCTGTAACAGCCGAGGCCGGCTAACTTTGTTGTTTGCCCCGTTGGAGGGTCGGAAGCGGAAAAGCATAGAGGGGTTGCACCTGCGGGGAGGAGCGGACAGGACACGAACAGGGTATTCCATCCCATGTGCCTCATGCTCAGTATAAAAGCAGAGGCATCTTTTTCAATGGCCGGCGTCAAGGAGAACTCTCTCTCTCTGCCTGCCTTTGATCAGGATCCGCGCATTCCGGAATCCAGATGCGGGATCCAGTTCCCGTCTGCTGCTGAGTGCAGCCTGGGACTTTCCCAGTGCCTGCCGGTGAGGTGATCGACCTCCTGGGAGCTTGATATGGTTTTGTATACACTGTATATATTTCATTATTTTGTTTTATTTTCATTTTCTTATGAATATTTCATTCAAGTAGTTTAGTTTCTTCCTAAACTCCTAAGTCTGTCTCTCTCTCTTCCTCCTCTCCTCGGAGAGAGAGGTGGGGGAGAGCACCTGTCGTTCGTTTCAGTGGCCGGTTCGGCTCACACCACAACAGGGAGCAAACTCTTCATTCTCTGCCTGGGCGAGCTGCCCTGGGACTCTGTGTGCCTGGAGCCGCACACCTCCTCAGGACACCCTCCACAAGGTTCCCAGCTACCGCCCTCTTTAATGTCTCGGGCTGCATGGGCTCCTCCAGGACAAGCTTTAAACGCACTGGTCTGCGCCGTGCTGCTGCCTGGGCAGGAGGCTTTGGACCTGCTGGAGGCATGGGCTGTCTTGGAAACTGCGGGCCCATGGAGGGGAGGGTGCCTGTGGTGCTCCCTGGCCTGAGCGTACACAGAGTTTCCGCCGTGGGCACTGAAGAGCTTGCTGCCGCAGCTCCAGCGGTGCAATCCCGGGACTTCTGAAGGCCTTCTGCTGGCCGGAGAGCATCTTGCTCGGTGCCTCGGAGGAGGGATGGGAGGAGAGTACGTGAGCTCTCCTCTTTGAATTGTCCGGCTTCCTCTGAAGGCGGGACTCTTGCAGGGAGGCTGAGAGGTGGCAAGAGCTTCCTTGGGTGAAGCTTCTGTGATTTGTGCTTGGTCTTCCTTTCTTCCTCCAACTTCTTCTTCACAGTTTCCACAATTTCAAGGACGATGGTTCTGGCGTACCCGATCAATTCTGCATCCAGCTGCTGAACTCTGGAGATGGCTTTCTGGGTGCTCTCCGTGGCAGTCTCGCGACTCGCTCGTGAGACATCAGCAGCGTTTTGCGGTGGTTGCAACACGGGCAACTTTTCTCTCCCGCTTGCTTCTGGGGTCTGCTGTTCCCATGCTCTGGGTGATCGTGGTCCTTCTGCCACGCCCTGAAGCTTCCAGATCTCGGAAAACTCACAGCAAAAGTCCTGTTCAAACTGAGAAGCTACAAAGCACGACAAGGTGGAGCTAACACTTTCAACAGCCTCTTTGGTCGCTTCGTCAATAGAAGACTGTGAAGATGCTCCGTTGGAAGCTGCTACTCTCGCCTCCCTCCATCTCTCTTCTCCGGACTTGCCCGCTCGGCTGGCTCTTCCGGCAACGAGCTCTGACAGCTTCTGCCTGGCTGCTGGCCCTGGCTCAGCCGCATCAGATGTGCCGGATACTAAATGCTCCCCAACGCTCTGCAACACGCTCGCCACAATCTCTCGAGCCACCAGTCTGATTTCGTTGCAGCGATCCGCAGGAGAAGTGTCCAGAGGCTCTGCCCCTCTGACACTGGCCAGCAAGCTTGCGCTGACCTCATGGGGAGCACTCCTTAGGACACTGACGGACTGATCCAGTGCCTTCACCTGCTCCCGCACTTCCTGCACCACGGTCTCAGCCATCTCTTTAAGCTTCTGCTCTCCGGCTAGCGTAGCCCGCAGCAGCGTAGGCTGGATGCTGTTAGGTGCTTCTTCTCCAGCACGCTTTGGAGACTGAAAAGAGGAGCAGTTGATGAGTCAATGTGTTCGTTCACCTGCACTGCGCTCCCCCTGGACCTTGGCACGGTGAACCAGGTGCCGCGGTCCAGCCCTGAACTGGAGGCTAGTGGCTGCCTGTGTACCCACAGATCATGCCCGGAGGACAGGCCCCAGGGCACAGCGGGCACCCGCAGGGGCTTATACTTCCAACGGGCTTGTTGGCTCCAGCCGCAGGAGGCACCGGGCAGAGCAGAATAGTGGAGGGAAAGTCATGGAAGGTACTGGACCAGGCCCTTTGCTCCGGTTTCTTCTGCCATAGGTGCCAGCTGCTCTCAGGGCGCTGCTGCCCCGTATCAGGGTGGTTCGTCTGCCCCTTTTCGAGGCCAAATGCCAAGAATGGCTGTTTTCAGAGCAGAAAAGGAAACGATCCTTTTTCTTTGGGCACCTGGCTGTTGCCTGACAGCCCAAGGAAATGTCCTTGGGACAGGAGGCAGTCTGAAAGTCCACCGCAGGCCGCCAGCCTCGTGCAAAGTGGGGAAGAAGTCACAAGTCAAGAACAGGGCCAAGGAGAATTGGGCAACAGCAGGCTCTCTGCTAAGCTAATCGAAGACCTCCTGGAAGAGGAAAGCAACCCGCGAATGGCCAAGCACCGTCACTGTCAGGTTCAGGGACGCTGCATCTTTGGATGCAGAAGGCTTTGGATGGAAACCGGAGTCTTTCAACCAGACGCACAACCAGCACCATGCACTGTGCGGCCATTTAGTGCAGCTCACAGGTTCGTGCTAAATGGGCGAGTCCCTGTGCAGAAGTGGCTGCTGAGAGTGCCCTGGCACACTTTAGTGTCGGAAAGGGCTAGAGCCTTGTGTCCGAGACACATAGGAAGGACAGCGCCCGCTTCTTGGTCTCTGACAGCCACCCCCAAACGATGACACATCACACACCAGCCGGGCACCGCCATCCTCAGCAACCAAGCACCGCTCGCAAGCCCCGAGCGGCTGTGTGTGCGGCAGCACCCTCTCCCGAGGCCCGGCTACCAAAACGCTACCATACAGCAAGGGCGGCCACTAACATCCACGGGGCTCCTACTCACCAGCAGCCTCCCTTCGAGAGCAGACCTTTTGGAGCTGCTCTGGGTGCCTGGCTGTCTCCTCTTGCCCAGCTGCTGCTGCTGTTGGCACTCCACCTGCTGGAGGAGGCATTGCTCTTTCTCAAGAGCCTCCAGTCTTTCAATCCGCTGCTGGATGACAGTGAGATGCCTGTCAAGAGAAAGGAAGGCAGCTGAGAAGGAGCCGCTCTGTCCATCTGGCCCAGGCCATTTTGCGCTCAGCCACTCCCATCGTCCTGCTCCGGCTTGCTTTGCTCCAGTAGACCCACAGCAGCTTCCAGCTGCCTGCCCAAGCCTCCAAAGACAGACTGAGCCAACGTGTTTGCAGCTGGCACCGGCTCCTTCCACCGCTGGGCTTTGTTTGTTTACTGGAACATGAGGATCCAGGACTTCTCTCAGGGACCACAGGCCCCCTTCAAGAGCAAGCGTTACTCGGCCTTTTCTTACCTCTGCCTCCTCTTCCTCTCTCCCCCTGTCAAACTCTTTCTTTGCTGCTGCAGCAGCCACTCTCGCAGGCGAGAAACGTCAATCGGTCCCGGCAGTTCAGGGGCATCCTCGAATTTGGCCAGGTCTTGCCGAAGCTTTCTCTGAAAGGTGACACCAGTTTGGGGCTTGCTGTTGCCTGGGCAAGCGCTCACGCCCCTGCGTGCTGAGGCGTCCCGCGGGCCCAGGCCAGCACTCTGCTTCAGCCTCGCGACGAGGGCGGAAGAGAAATGCTTCCTGCGGGACTCCGCGTGCTTGCACATGACTTTCCTGCTCATGCCCGCCCCCGCCCCCTACGCTAGCTCTGCTCGCAGCCCGGTACTCCTTTCCCTGCCACACTGCCCGTCTCAGCAGAACATCCCTCACCTCTCCGGCACTGACAGCCTCCCCTCCCCGAGATGCTGCAAGGAAAGCCCCAGTCGTCGGCACCGTGCCACTGACCGGTGCCCACAAACGCTCCGCTTTGCCTACCTCCTCTCGCATGAACATTTTCTCCGCCTCCAGCTTGAGCGTGGTCAGATACTGCCTGTACTCATTGAACTCCTTCAGAGTGCAAACCACCTACGGAGAGATGAGGGGAGAAATCCCCCGAGACCTGTCAAGCCAGCTACGTAGACCGCCTTCCCCAAAACAGCCCAAACCCAGCGGGAGGGCAGCTGCTCCTCTGCACACCCTCCCCTCCCCGCTGGCGGGGCCCTTGACTCCCATCCCCTGCCGGGGCTCCTCGCCCTGGCGCCAGGCCTCGCACCGCCTGCCTCCTCAACACTCAGACAGCGCGGGGCAGCCTGAGAAGAGCAGGAGTGGGAACTGCCAGAGGGACGCCGGCCCTACTTCTGCTCCCAGGGAAACCAGCCCCACAGGCCTGTGCCCTCCGCCAGCAACAGGCGGCTGCAGCAAGCGCTCTGGGAGCCCCGCTTGATGGGGGCTGTTTTTACGCGCCCGACATCCAAACCTACTTTGCCGTCACTGGTGACGTAACCCTCTCTCTTCAGCCTCCGCAGGTTGTGCTTGCGTTTGTGGTAGGCCTGCAGATGCGGGTCGTGCAGGCTGTTGTATTCCGTGCTCAGCAGGTGGCAGAGTGGGTCTCCCAGATTGAAATAACCAGAGGGCTGGTGGAGCTGTAAGAGAGATTTTCCAGAGTGTGAAGGAGGCAGGAGAGAGCAGCAAAGAGGTGCCAAGCAGTACTTGTGAAAAGGTAAAGGTCGTTTGTAGACCAGCGCTCCTCTCCATCCTCCTGAAGGCACAGAGAACACCACAGCCAGCCTGCGGGGCCAGGCTGGACTGGGCTGGGCTGTGATGGGGTGGGGGAGAGAAGACAAACCCCACCAGCCAAGTAGGCATCTTAGGCCACCGGGAAGAACTGCAGACCTTGCCACAACAGAAATGAACCGTCAGAGTGAAAAGTTCAAGCCCGGCGGTTCAAACGCAGGACATGGACAACGCACTGCAAACAGTCTCCTGGGGCTTAGGCAGGCCCAAGGGGTGCGTCGACTAACTCTGCCTCCAGGAAGGCTCTGCCTTCGGAAAAATGCACCCCAAGCTGGAGTAGGAGGAGGACACTGCGTGCATTCCCCCAGCAGAGAAGCCCAAGGTTTTCCAAATACGGCAGCAAGGCAAGTGGGAGAAGGTTGGACTCTCCTTCGAGAGTGCCCCGGAGCCTGGCTGGACGTGGCTGGATGAGCTGCAGGGGCACATTGCCCTGGCACCCGGACACACTGCCGTTTGCTGCAGGCAGGGCCCCGGCCCCCCGCTTGCACGCTGCCAGAAACCAGTCCAGAAAGCTGACAAGTCCTCCTTTTTGTCCCCACGCCAGGGAGCCAGGAGATTCCCTCTACTCCCCAGCACTGCAAGATTGAAGGGCTGCAGGGCCCACTGTAGAACAGGTGGCCGCAAGGACTTCTTTGAATGGCAGGGACTCCGTAAAAGAGGAGAGCTTTTCTACCCCTCCCCTCTTCCTTTACCTTTTCCCCCAGCTTTGTCCTGCAGAAGACAGGCTTGGAGCCGCGCAGCAGAGGGATCTTGACCCCAAGTGGGAGGTCCAGCAATGCAGTACGTCCTTCTGCCGGTGGCTGTCTCCTGTTCCCGAGCTAGAAAGAAGGAGACACTACTCAGGGGCGCTCAGGCCATAGGCCTCCTGCACGGCAGTTGCTAGAAAGGCTCTCGGAAGACTCCAACAGAGGGGAGCGCCAAGAGCAGCCCAGCCAAAAGCTGCTCTCTGCTTCCTTGCACCACCCGTTCCCATCCCCACAATTCCCATCCATTCCTCAGCCCAAAGCCGAGTCCTTTCGCAGCAAGCCCTCCCACCTGCGTAGCCATAAGCCAGGCTGGGCAGAGAGGTGGCACTCCCTGCTAACTCTCCCCGGCCCGACCACCACTGGATCCCTCCCAGCTCCCCGCGCACATCCCGAGGCCCCACACCAGCCCTGCATGTCCCAGGCTCCCGGGCTGAGCCCCCTCCATCGGCTTGTTGCTCACCTTTCCCTGCTTTCCCACTGTGCCCTGCAGTGCGTCCACCTTTCGGACGCCAGCAGTGAGGTGGTGCTCCATGGCTCCTTCCAAGAGCTATTCTGGAACTGCGACCCTGCGCTGGCACCTCTCGCTCCAGAGGCACTCAACTCTGGCCACCACAGCCAGTCTCCCGGCGAGTGGTTATATAGAGTCATTGTTGCATCGTCACATTGACGCAACACTGCACTGTTGCATCGTCGTGTTGCCACGCCGCAACCCAGCTGCTGCCTGGCCGCCCCGGGGCCTGCCTGGAGGCCCGTCTGGACACGCATGTGGGCCACCCACTCTCGCTGACCCTGCTTCGAGCAGGGGGCCTCGACTAGGTGCTGCCCCGCTGCCCCTCCTTCCTCCTCATACCTCGTTTTCCCAGCTTTGGCCTTCAGGTGGCAGGGCTGCAGCTGGCTTGCCCACAGGCGGCTGCTGCTGCTGCACTGGCTTTGGCAGACCATTTTAGACCGTTGTCCTGTCACGGGCAAAGCAGCCTCCACTTGGGGAATTGCACCGCATTGCATTTTGGGCCCGTTGCTCTCCACGTCTAATTCCCGATTTGCGTCTTGAGAAAAATGGAGGACAAACGAAGGACGCGGGACACCCCTCTCCTCCCATCTCCTCAGGCTCCCCTTTGGTTCAGACACCTCTCTGACCCCTCCTCGGTCTCCCCTGCCCTGGTTTCTGCTGCGCGCCACCCTGGGGCCCTCCCACTGCCTCCCGGGAGGTGACGGGTGGCGCATGACGTACTGCATGGGTGCAGGGTGGTTTCTCTCTGCCCCTCTTTGCCTTTCCCTCTGGCCTTCCGCTGCCTCGTCCCTCTCACCTGTTCCTTTTGCTCTGGCAGGGCTCCTCCGCAGGCCGCAGTGCCTCAGAGGTACTGCCGCCGCCATGGAGTGCTTCCGGCCCAGAGTGCGTCCCCAGCAGTGTCCCCTTCCACGGGCCTCCTCCTGTGTCTTCTTCCGTGGCCCCTCCTGCGTCTGTCTCCCCGGGTGTGCGCCTCCGTGCGCCCCCACAGCTCTCCTCCCACCTCCTCCCCCGGCAGCTCCGCACAGGCCAGAGCACCGGGCCACGCGCTCCTCTGATGGGCCGCAGCTCCGGTGCCACGAGCTCCCCCGACTGGCCACGGCTCTGGCGTGTAGCGTCCCTTGCTGATGCAGCTGGAACCGGCTGTGACTGGCCTGGGGCGGCTCCTAGGCCACCTCCCCCTGGCCCAAACCGCCATTTGTGCCCCGCACGTCCCCCAGCTTTCTCCTGGAGAGGACAGGGCGGGAGGCCACTCCAGCCAGTCTTGAGGGGAAGAGAGGATGAAAGGAGTTCCCTGGGCACAGAGGAAGGCTGAGGGAGGGCTCTGGATGGCACCCGAGGGCACACAGAGGGCCGTGGTGGGTACCCAGAGGCACGCAAAGGGCTTGGGCTGGGCATCAAAAGGCACACGGAGGGCTCTGGGCCACGGCAAAGGGCACATCTAGAGCTCCGGGCTGCACCAGGGGGCAGATGGAGGTCCCTAGGAAGCACGCAAAGAGAAATGGAGGGCCGTGGGAGGCACCCAAAGGCCGTTTGGTGACCCCTCAGTTGCACTGAAAGGCCCACGCCAGCCCCAAGGGGAGAGGGAAAGGCAAACAGAGACGCCTTGAGAAGGCAAGCGGAGGAGTCCTGTGGGAAAGATGAAAAGCTGGAGCCGGTTCCGAAACACCGAGGGACACCAAAAGGCCCACCGAGGGCCCTGGGTGGGAACCCAAAGGCCCATCAGGAGGTCTTGAGGGGGCGAGAGAATAAATGCACAGAACAAGGTGCAGCCTTCAACAGCACCTACATACGGGACTCACATAAGGCAGAAGGGCAGCTTTACAGAGCTGGACCGGCCCCTCAGATTGCCTGCCCGCAAAGCTTTCTAACCAAGGCAAAAACATTGGCCGCTTTTCTCTTCCCTACTTGAGATTCCCTGTAAAAATGGGTCTTTGCCTGACTGAGGCTTTAGGAAGCTTTAGGAGGGAGGAAGACGAGGGAAAACATTGCAGGGAAAAGAGTCAGACACAGTATGGCCTGGCGTGAATAATGTAGGTACAAGCAAGCCCTTGGGAGCGTCCTGGTTTGAGGAAGCAGAACAGAAGCAATTTTCTGTTCAGTAATTTTACTTTGCAGCTAAGCCTCTTCTCACTAACTGAACTCTCTGAAATTAACAGCATATTGTCCAGGCACTTACTGCTCCCGGAGTGGTAAGACCTGATTGTTTCTAATTTATGCCAAGGAATGGTATGCGGAGAGGCTCCTGCTTATACTTATTGCTGTAACAGCCGAGGCCGGCTAACTTTGTTGTTTGCCCCGTTGGAGGGTCGGAAGCGGAAAAGCATAGAGGGGTTGCACCTGCGGGGAGGAGCGGACAGGACACGAACAGGGTATTCCATCCCATGTGCCTCATGCTCAGTATAAAAGCAGAGGCATCTTTTTCAATGGCCGGCGTCAAGGAGAACTCTCTCTCTCTGCCTGCCTTTGATCAGGATCCGCGCATTCCGGAATCCAGATGCGGGATCCAGTTCCCGTCTGCTGCTGAGTGCAGCCTGGGACTTTCCCAGTGCCTGCCGGTGAGGTGATCGACCTCCTGGGAGCTTGATATGGTTTTGTATACACTGTATATATTTCATTATTTTGTTTTATTTTCATTTTCTTATGAATATTTCATTCAAGTAGTTTAGTTTCTTCCTAAACTCCTAAGTCTGTCTCTCTCTCTTCCTCCTCTCCTCGGAGAGAGAGGTGGGGGAGAGCACCTGTCGTTCGTTTCAGTGGCCGGTTCGGCTCACACCACAACAGGGAGCAAACTCTTCATTCTCTGCCTGGGCGAGCTGCCCTGGGACTCTGTGTGCCTGGAGCCGCACACCTCCTCAGGACACCCTCCACAAGGTTCCCAGCTACCGCCCTCTTTAATGTCTCGGGCTGCATGGGCTCCTCCAGGACAAGCTTTAAACGCACTGGTCTGCGCCGTGCTGCTGCCTGGGCAGGAGGCTTTGGACCTGCTGGAGGCATGGGCTGTCTTGGAAACTGCGGGCCCATGGAGGGGAGGGTGCCTGTGGTGCTCCCTGGCCTGAGCGTACACAGAGTTTCCGCCGTGGGCACTGAAGAGCTTGCTGCCGCAGCTCCAGCGGTGCAATCCCGGGACTTCTGAAGGCCTTCTGCTGGCCGGAGAGCATCTTGCTCGGTGCCTCGGAGGAGGGATGGGAGGAGAGTACGTGAGCTCTCCTCTTTGAATTGTCCGGCTTCCTCTGAAGGCGGGACTCTTGCAGGGAGGCTGAGAGGTGGCAAGAGCTTCCTTGGGTGAAGCTTCTGTGATTTGTGCTTGGTCTTCCTTTCTTCCTCCAACTTCTTCTTCACAGTTTCCACAATTTCAAGGACGATGGTTCTGGCGTACCCGATCAATTCTGCATCCAGCTGCTGAACTCTGGAGATGGCTTTCTGGGTGCTCTCCGTGGCAGTCTCGCGACTCGCTCGTGAGACATCAGCAGCGTTTTGCGGTGGTTGCAACACGGGCAACTTTTCTCTCCCGCTTGCTTCTGGGGTCTGCTGTTCCCATGCTCTGGGTGATCGTGGTCCTTCTGCCACGCCCTGAAGCTTCCAGATCTCGGAAAACTCACAGCAAAAGTCCTGTTCAAACTGAGAAGCTACAAAGCACGACAAGGTGGAGCTAACACTTTCAACAGCCTCTTTGGTCGCTTCGTCAATAGAAGACTGTGAAGATGCTCCGTTGGAAGCTGCTACTCTCGCCTCCCTCCATCTCTCTTCTCCGGACTTGCCCGCTCGGCTGGCTCTTCCGGCAACGAGCTCTGACAGCTTCTGCCTGGCTGCTGGCCCTGGCTCAGCCGCATCAGATGTGCCGGATACTAAATGCTCCCCAACGCTCTGCAACACGCTCGCCACAATCTCTCGAGCCACCAGTCTGATTTCGTTGCAGCGATCCGCAGGAGAAGTGTCCAGAGGCTCTGCCCCTCTGACACTGGCCAGCAAGCTTGCGCTGACCTCATGGGGAGCACTCCTTAGGACACTGACGGACTGATCCAGTGCCTTCACCTGCTCCCGCACTTCCTGCACCACGGTCTCAGCCATCTCTTTAAGCTTCTGCTCTCCGGCTAGCGTAGCCCGCAGCAGCGTAGGCTGGATGCTGTTAGGTGCTTCTTCTCCAGCACGCTTTGGAGACTGAAAAGAGGAGCAGTTGATGAGTCAATGTGTTCGTTCACCTGCACTGCGCTCCCCCTGGACCTTGGCACGGTGAACCAGGTGCCGCGGTCCAGCCCTGAACTGGAGGCTAGTGGCTGCCTGTGTACCCACAGATCATGCCCGGAGGACAGGCCCCAGGGCACAGCGGGCACCCGCAGGGGCTTATACTTCCAACGGGCTTGTTGGCTCCAGCCGCAGGAGGCACCGGGCAGAGCAGAATAGTGGAGGGAAAGTCATGGAAGGTACTGGACCAGGCCCTTTGCTCCGGTTTCTTCTGCCATAGGTGCCAGCTGCTCTCAGGGCGCTGCTGCCCCGTATCAGGGTGGTTCGTCTGCCCCTTTTCGAGGCCAAATGCCAAGAATGGCTGTTTTCAGAGCAGAAAAGGAAACGATCCTTTTTCTTTGGGCACCTGGCTGTTGCCTGACAGCCCAAGGAAATGTCCTTGGGACAGGAGGCAGTCTGAAAGTCCACCGCAGGCCGCCAGCCTCGTGCAAAGTGGGGAAGAAGTCACAAGTCAAGAACAGGGCCAAGGAGAATTGGGCAACAGCAGGCTCTCTGCTAAGCTAATCGAAGACCTCCTGGAAGAGGAAAGCAACCCGCGAATGGCCAAGCACCGTCACTGTCAGGTTCAGGGACGCTGCATCTTTGGATGCAGAAGGCTTTGGATGGAAACCGGAGTCTTTCAACCAGACGCACAACCAGCACCATGCACTGTGCGGCCATTTAGTGCAGCTCACAGGTTCGTGCTAAATGGGCGAGTCCCTGTGCAGAAGTGGCTGCTGAGAGTGCCCTGGCACACTTTAGTGTCGGAAAGGGCTAGAGCCTTGTGTCCGAGACACATAGGAAGGACAGCGCCCGCTTCTTGGTCTCTGACAGCCACCCCCAAACGATGACACATCACACACCAGCCGGGCACCGCCATCCTCAGCAACCAAGCACCGCTCGCAAGCCCCGAGCGGCTGTGTGTGCGGCAGCACCCTCTCCCGAGGCCCGGCTACCAAAACGCTACCATACAGCAAGGGCGGCCACTAACATCCACGGGGCTCCTACTCACCAGCAGCCTCCCTTCGAGAGCAGACCTTTTGGAGCTGCT
Organism: Vanellus vanellus; assembly: GCF_965231255.1. Classification (NCBI taxonomy): domain Eukaryota; kingdom Metazoa; phylum Chordata; class Aves; order Charadriiformes; family Charadriidae; genus Vanellus; species Vanellus vanellus. The sequence goes on from NC_138920.1 coordinate 1,006,451, forward strand.
CTGGGTGCCTGGCTGTCTCCTCTTGCCCAGCTGCTGCTGCTGTTGGCACTCCACCTGCTGGAGGAGGCATTGCTCTTTCTCAAGAGCCTCCAGTCTTTCAATCCGCTGCTGGATGACAGTGAGATGCCTGTCAAGAGAAAGGAAGGCAGCTGAGAAGGAGCCGCTCTGTCCATCTGGCCCAGGCCATTTTGCGCTCAGCCACTCCCATCGTCCTGCTCCGGCTTGCTTTGCTCCAGTAGACCCACAGCAGCTTCCAGCTGCCTGCCCAAGCCTCCAAAGACAGACTGAGCCAACGTGTTTGCAGCTGGCACCGGCTCCTTCCACCGCTGGGCTTTGTTTGTTTACTGGAACATGAGGATCCAGGACTTCTCTCAGGGACCACAGGCCCCCTTCAAGAGCAAGCGTTACTCGGCCTTTTCTTACCTCTGCCTCCTCTTCCTCTCTCCCCCTGTCAAACTCTTTCTTTGCTGCTGCAGCAGCCACTCTCGCAGGCGAGAAACGTCAATCGGTCCCGGCAGTTCAGGGGCATCCTCGAATTTGGCCAGGTCTTGCCGAAGCTTTCTCTGAAAGGTGACACCAGTTTGGGGCTTGCTGTTGCCTGGGCAAGCGCTCACGCCCCTGCGTGCTGAGGCGTCCCGCGGGCCCAGGCCAGCACTCTGCTTCAGCCTCGCGACGAGGGCGGAAGAGAAATGCTTCCTGCGGGACTCCGCGTGCTTGCACATGACTTTCCTGCTCATGCCCGCCCCCGCCCCCTACGCTAGCTCTGCTCGCGGCCCGGTACTCCTTTCCCTGCCACACTGCCCGTCTCAGCAGAACATCCCTCACCTCTCCGGCACTGACAGCCTCCCCTCCCCGAGATGCTGCAAGGAAAGCCCCAGTCGTCGGCACCGTGCCACTGACCGGTGCCCACAAACGCTCCGCTTTGCCTACCTCCTCTCGCATGAACATTTTCTCCGCCTCCAGCTTGAGCGTGGTCAGATACTGCCTGTACTCATTGAACTCCTTCAGAGTGCAAACCACCTACGGAGAGATGAGGGGAGAAATCCCCCGAGACCTGTCAAGCCAGCTACGTAGACCGCCTTCCCCAAAACAGCCCAAACCCAGCGGGAGGGCAGCTGCTCCTCTGCACACCCTCCCCTCCCCGCTGGCGGGGCCCTTGACTCCCATCCCCTGCCGGGGCTCCTCGCCCTGGCGCCAGGCCTCGCACCGCCTGCCTCCTCAACACTCAGACAGCGCGGGGCAGCCTGAGAAGAGCAGGAGTGGGAACTGCCAGAGGGACGCCGGCCCTACTTCTGCTCCCAGGGAAACCAGCCCCACAGGCCTGTGCCCTCCGCCAGCAACAGGCGGCTGCAGCAAGCGCTCTGGGAGCCCCGCTTGATGGGGGCTGTTTTTACGCGCCCGACATCCAAACCTACTTTGCCGTCACTGGTGACGTAACCCTCTCTCTTCAGCCTCCGCAGGTTGTGCTTGCGTTTGTGGTAGGCCTGCAGATGCGGGTCGTGCAGGCTGTTGTATTCCGTGCTCAGCAGGTGGCAGAGTGGGTCTCCCAGATTGAAATAACCAGAGGGCTGGTGGAGCTGTAAGAGAGATTTTCCAGAGTGTGAAGGAGGCAGGAGAGAGCAGCAAAGAGGTGCCAAGCAGTACTTGTGAAAAGGTAAAGGTCGTTTGTAGACCAGCGCTCCTCTCCATCCTCCTGAAGGCACAGAGAACACCACAGCCAGCCTGCGGGGCCAGGCTGGACTGGGCTGGGCTGTGATGGGGTGGGGGAGAGAAGACAAACCCCACCAGCCAAGTAGGCATCTTAGGCCACCGGGAAGAACTGCAGACCTTGCCACAACAGAAATGAACCGTCAGAGTGAAAAGTTCAAGCCCGGCGGTTCAAACGCAGGACATGGACAACGCACTGCAAACAGTCTCCTGGGGCTTAGGCAGGCCCAAGGGGTGCGTCGACTAACTCTGCCTCCAGGAAGGCTCTGCCTTCGGAAAAATGCACCCCAAGCTGGAGTAGGAGGAGGACACTGCGTGCATTCCCCCAGCAGAGAAGCCCAAGGTTTTCCAAATACGGCAGCAAGGCAAGTGGGAGAAGGTTGGACTCTCCTTCGAGAGTGCCCCGGAGCCTGGCTGGACGTGGCTGGATGAGCTGCAGGGGCACATTGCCCTGGCACCCGGACACACTGCCGTTTGCTGCAGGCAGGGCCCCGGCCCCCCGCTTGCACGCTGCCAGAAACCAGTCCAGAAAGCTGACAAGTCCTCCTTTTTGTCCCCACGCCAGGGAGCCAGGAGATTCCCTCTACTCCCCAGCACTGCAAGATTGAAGGGCTGCAGGGCCCACTGTAGAACAGGTGGCCGCAAGGACTTCTTTGAATGGCAGGGACTCCGTAAAAGAGGAGAGCTTTTCTACCCCTCCCCTCTTCCTTTACCTTTTCCCCCAGCTTTGTCCTGCAGAAGACAGGCTTGGAGCCGCGCAGCAGAGGGATCTTGACCCCGAGTGGGAGGTCCAGCAATGCAGTACGTCCTTCTGCCGGTGGCTGTCTCCTGTTCCCGAGCTAGAAAGAAGGAGACGCTACTCAGGGGCGCTCAGGCCATAGGCCTCCTGCACGGCAGTTGCTAGAAAGGCTCTCGGAAGACTCCAACAGAGGGGAGCGCCAAGAGCAGCCCAGCCAAAAGCGTGGTCAAAGGCAAAAGGCACACAGAGGGCTCTGGGCCACGGCAAAGGGCACATCTAGAGCTCCGGGCTGCACCAGAGGGCAGATGGAGGTCCCTAGGAAGCACGCAAAGAGAAATGGAGGGCCGTGGGAGGCACCCAAAGGCCATTTGGCAACCCCAATAAAGCAAGGGAAGTAGTTAAAATATTGCTGAAAGAAATTAAGAAGAAAAGATTTAGTGTTCCTTTACGAATGTCATGAGATAGGGGGTCCCATTTTATTGTGGATATATATGTAAGAAGTGAGCAAAGGCCTAGCTCTGACGGGGGACCTCCGTACCGTGTACAGGCCACAATCAAGCAGGAAAGGAGAACAAATAAATTATACCCTAAAACTGCAACTTGGGAACATATATCTGGAAACCTCTATGACTTGGGTACAAGCTTTACCCTTAGCATTATGAAGAATCAGAATACAACCGCTTGGAAAGATCAACAGAAGTTGTTCAGAAGAAGAACATAAGAAGACCCTTGGATCTCGATAACACTGCACAACTGTTCCAGCCTGGAGATTGGGTCTACATTAAGTCCTGGTGTTCGGGACCACTGACTGAAAAATGGAAAGGACCATTCCAGGTTCTCGGAACCACCCATACAGCTGTTAAGGTTTGGGGCAGAGGACCGTGGATCCATTACTCCAGAATCAAGAAGGCCTCAGCCCCACGGACAATAGAGCAGCAAACCCCTTTAGAATTCCAGAGAAAGAATAATTATGGTTACTTTCTGTGGTTGGTTGGTGCTAACAATGGTAGCCATGAGTCAAGTTTGGCAGACTGTACAGTGGGAAAAAACAAAAATCAAAACTTGCATCTAACGCTAACACAACATATTACCCAGATACTCCATAAAAGTGATTGTTGGGTCTGTTCTCTATTACCAAACCACTCTCTCTCAGGGGGATCAGGGGTGTCTGTTATTGGAGTCCCAATTCCCCAAGGCGTCTCCTGGACCAGTTCCAGCAATAAGCCCCGTCTTAGTGGAAGATGGAAGGACGAGAAAAACTCTTTAAAAGTCACTATTAGAAGTGAGGGTCCCAACTCTACCACATGTTTCTATGAAGGAGCCAGAAACTGTCCCAGCCCAAGAGCTGGGGACAATGGATGTGACAATACCCCTCCACGTTTTCGTTACCGTAACAAAAGTTTTCTCAGGTTGGAGGGTGTTTTCCTTGTTGTAACCAGACAAGCTCCTACTGGAACACTGGCAGGACATTGGCAGGTTTTAGATTTTAGGGGACTCCCTGTTCCAACAGGAACAAGCTGGTATTGGTTGTGTGGAGAGAATCACACACGCAAAGTAGTACCTGCAGGATGGAAAGGAGCATGTACTCTAGGGGCTTTAGTACCAAATGTGACACTAGTTGACTGTCCTGGTTCCGGCAAGGATGGGGTTAATTTCCCCAAGGAGCCGGCAGGGGAGGCAAGTATTCTATACCAGTGACCCATGCCCAGCTATAAAAGGAGCTAGCCGGGGAGAGGGAGTCAGTCGCCACTCGGGGGTGGGCTGTGGTGGTGCGGGTCCGGTCGGTGCGCTTCGCGATGGTACTGTAATCGTGTTCTTATATTCCTTTACCGGTGTTATTGTTGGTTGGTTTTTTTTTTTCTTCTTCCCTTTGTCTGTTCTGTTAAATTTTAATATTTCAACCCATGAGTTTTGCCCTTTTCTGCTGATTTTTCCCACGGCTGTGGGAGTCGAGCGAGCGGCTGCGTGGTTCTTTGTTGCTGGCTGAGGCCAAACCACGACATTGACAAACTACATGAGCAGGGTGGATGGATTAGAACCGTCCCCAAGCAAGAGAGAGCTCAAAGAACAGCCAATGCCCTTGCCAACTGTCCATCTTCCTGAAGGAGGAGAGATTTAAAAGATCAACCTACGCCATTGCTGACCGTCCATCTAAATGTCATAGTTTTGTCAGGTGGTTTATCTACTGGCTTGGAGTGAGCCAATTACACAAGACCAGAGTAAACATATCTGCTGTAATAGAAAGCACGGAGAACAAAACCGTTGATGCCATATGGGCCTTACAAATTGAAGTATCTAGTTTGTCCCAAATGGGATTACAAAATGGAATGGCTCTTGACTTACTGTTGGCATCACAGAGAGGTATCTGTGCAGTGATCAACATGAACTGTTGGATTTACGGGGACCAGACTGGCAGGATTTCCACAGACTTGGCAGAAACTTGGGAGCAGACTAAAATATTACATGAAGTAGCTAAAGATAACACCTCATGGGGGTTTGAGGAATGATGGCATAAGCTTACCTCATGGCTATGTGACTGGACAGTATTAAAGAAATCCTTTTGTAATAATAATTGTTGTACTTAGTGACTGTATTTTAGCCTGTATTATGATCCAACGTTGCAGTCGGTGTAGTCGGATGTATAGGAGAATCAAGTTTAGGTATTGAGACATTGGATTTGTAAGCCCAAAGTGGCCAGAAAAGGGGGGGGAGTTGATACACGAGGCCTAACGGCCTTGAGAAGTTCCACCCTTATCTTCTACAGTCATTTGGTGTATAAGCTGTGTCTCAAGCAATATATGTCACCCATGCCAGGAGGAGCAATCCCCCATGCGTCCAGCGCTGCTGTAAAGAATGCCGCCTTCTAAAACCTTCCAACAAGTCTTAGAGGGTTTTCTTTCACTGAGTTTGACGGAATCAGACCGTTAAGAGAACTGTCAAGATACTCTGAGGTAAGCCTTAAAAAATGGAACACAGAAGAAGTGCAATAGTCTGAAATGAAAGGTGACACTCCTGCCAGGCTTCCTACGAGAGGTCTCATTCCTTGTCCCAGACATAGCCCTGCTCGCTTTTCTCCTCACCATATTCCACGTAGAAAACACGGAGGGCATGCTCCACGCAGCCCCATATCCAGCCATCTCCCACAGCTCCAGCCTTGCAAAAAACCACACAAGTTCTCCTTTCATACTCTTTACCTCTTGCTTGACATTGTTCACTCTGGTTCCTTCCTCTTCTCGCTGAGCTGCCATGGCAGCATGCTGCTGTTGTGTCCACAAGAGCTGTCGTGCTGCCTTTTCCCGTTCCTGGTCCTACATCTGGGTTGGGACAATGCCAAGCACAAATACAGGCTTGGCGGTCAATGGATGGAGAGCAGCTCTGAGGAGAAGGACCTGAGGGTGCTGATTGACGAGAAGCTCAACATGAGCTGGCAATGTGCGATCGCAGCCCTGAGGGCCATCCATACCCTAGGCTGCATCAGAAGATGTGTGGCCAGCAGTTCGGGGAAGTGATTCTGGCCCTCTTCTCCACTCTCATGAGACCCCACATGGAGTACTGCATCCAGCTCTGGAGCCCCCAACATAAGAAGGACATGGAGCTCTTAGAGCAGGTCCAGAGGAGGGCCATGAAGATGATCCGAGGGCTGGAGCACTTCTGCTGGGAGGACAGGCTGAGAGAGTTGGGGTTTAGCCTGGAGAAGGGATGGCTCTGGGGAGACATTAGAGCAGCCTTCCAGTACTTAAAGGGGGCCTACAGGAAAGATGGAGAGGGACATCTTATCAGGGAGTGTAGCAATAGGAAAAGGGCTAATGATTTTAAACTGAAAAAGGATAGGTTTAAATTAGATATTAGGAAGAAATTCTTCCCTGTGAGAGTGGTGAGACACTGGCCCAGGTTGCACAGAGAAGCTGTGGCTGCCCCATCCCTAGAGGTGTTCAAGGCCATGCTGGACGGAGCTTTGAGCAACCTGGTCTCATGGGAGGTGTCCCTTCCTATGGCAGGGGGGTGGGAATTCGATTACCTTCAAGGTCCCATCCAAGCCAAACCATTCTAAGATACTATGGTTTTTGTATATATCGAAGCACGTAAGTGTGTTTCATTTCCCTCAAGGGGTACATAAAAATTCCCCCATGTTCCTCGTGAAGCTGCAGCCCCTTCAGGGATCGTCCCCATTACCCACGGCGCAGGCGGTGCCCTGAGCACCCGTTGCCATGGCCCATATTTCATCCACAACTGGCAGTGCCCAACGAGTGCAACACAGCACTTCTCTCCTGCTCCCCCCTCAGCCCTTCCCCCCTGCTCCCAGCACCCCGTTCCCTTCTCTGCACCATTGGGGTGGCATCATGGAGGCCCCCAGGAAGAGGAGGCTTCTCCTGCTGCAGGTATGGCCCTGCTGCAGGGAGGTGGGAACACCCCCACTGCCCAGGCAGGCTGGAGCAGGCGGGGATGGGGTGGGATGGGGACCCTGCTCTGGGGAGCTTGGGGGACCGGGAGCTTGGTTTGCCCCCTCCACACAGCCCCGCAAGGCCATATGCTGGGAGAAGGCCTTCTGGGCTGCTGGTGCCCTGCTGCAATGGAGCATCCCTGCGGGGGGGGAGAACCTGTCCCCAGGGGAGCCCCGGGTGCCCCGGGCTCGTGCCGCAGGGATGCTCAACAGGAGCAGCAAGGTCCTGCCCGCAGCCTGAGCTAATGCCTCCTCTGCCCCTTTCCAGTCTGGAACTGTCTGAGCTGAGTTGGCAGTAAACACCAGGGGACAGAGGAGGAGGCGGAGGTCGAGGTGGAGGTCGAGATGGATGAGGAGATGGAGGTAGATGTGAAGATAGAGAAGGAGATGGAGATAGGCATGGCAATGGATGAGGAGATGGACTTAGATGTGGAGTTCGATGAGAAGATGGAGGTAGTCGCAAAGTCAGAGGAGACGCCGATGGAGACAGACCTGGCAGCAGCAGGACAGGCATGTGCTCCCCATCCACTGCCCTCAGGGAGGGAGGGTCGCCTGCCACCAGGCTGGGGCTGGGGCTGCGGTGGGTGGTCCCTGCTTGCAGGGACACAGCGTCCGGTGCCCTCGTCCTGGCGGCAGGACCACCACCACTGCACTGCCCTGAGCACCCGTCTGCTTTAGGAAGGCAGCGGTTCCTTAGGGCCGGGCAAGCCCAGTCTCCCCCGAAGCCCAGCCGGGGCTCAGTGCTGGCGGCACAGTCCCGCTCTCCCCAGCGTGTCCCGGGGTTGTGGCACAGCGAGTGCCCATCGGGGCCAACCCCATCCCAAAGCAGCTGCTGCCGCCGAGCCGGCTCAGGACCCCCCAGCTCTGCAAGGAGAGGGGCTGCTCATTAGACAAATGACCGAGCCGCTTGCTTTCCTTCCAGTTGCACAGGAGTGGGCCGTTCAAGAGGAAGACTTGTACATAGTTGTTCAAGTTTGTTTTTTCATAAATAAAGCGTTTTCTTCCTGTCTCTCAGCCCCAAGCTCCCGTGGCATTTGTTCAGGGCACCCGTGGCCTTTGCAGAGTGGTGGTTCCCACCTGCTCTGGGTTCCCGGGACTGGAGGGGGCTCGGAATGCTGGCACGGCCGCCCCTGTGTGCAGGGAGTCCCTATCCACAGAGGGGATCCTGCTTGTGGACGCTGCTGATGTCTCACGAGCGAGTCGCGAGACTGCCACGGAGAGCACCCAGAAAGCCATCTCCAGAGTTCAGCAGCTGGATGCAGAATTGATCGGGTACGCCAGAACCATCGTCCTTGAAATTGTGGAAACTGTGAAGAAGAAGTTGGAGGAAGAAAGGAAGACCAAGCACAAATCACAGAAGCTTCACCCAAGGAAGCTCTTGCCACCTCTCAGCCTCCCTGCAAGAGTCCCGCCTTCAGAGGAAGCCGGACAATTCAAAGAGGAGAGCTCACGTACTCTCCTCCCATCCCTCCTCCGAGGCACCGAGCAAGATGCTCTCCGGCCAGCAGAAGGCCTTCAGAAGTCCCGGGATTGCACCGCTGGAGCTGCGGCAGCAAGCTCTTCAGTGCCCACGGCGGAAACTCTGTGTACGCTCAGGCCAGGGAGCACCACAGGCACCCTCCCCTCCATGGGCCCGCAGTTTCCAAGACAGCCCATGCCTCCAGCAGGTCCAAAGCCTCCTGCCCAGGCAGCAGCACGGCGCAGACCAGTGCGTTTAAAGCTTGTCCTGGAGGAGCCCATGCAGCCCGAGACATTAAAGAGGGCGGTAGCTGGGAACCTTGTGGAGGGTGTCCTGAGGAGGTGTGCGGCTCCAGGCACACAGAGTCCCAGGGCAGCTCGCCCAGGCAGAGAATGAAGAGTTTGCTCCCTGTTGTGGTGTGAGCCGAACTGGCCACTGAAACGAACGACAGGTGCTCTCCCCCACCTCTCTCTCCGAGGAGAGGAGGAAGAGAGAGAGACAGACTTAGGAGTTTAGGAAGAAACTAAACTACTTGAATGAAATATTCATAAGAAAATGAAAATAAAACAAAATAATGAAATATATACAGTGTATACAAAACCATATCAAGCTCCCAGGAGGTCGATCACCTCACCGGCAGGCACTGGGAAAGTCCCAGGCTGCACTCAGCAGCAGACGGGAACTGGATTCCGCATCTGGATTCCGGAATGCGCGGATCCTGATCAAAGGCAGGCAGAGAGAGAGAGTTCTCCTTGACGCCGGCCATTGAAAAAGATGCCTCTGCTTTTATACTGAGCATGAGGCACATGGGATGGAATACCCTGTTCGTGTCCTGTCCGCTCCTCCCCGCAGGTGCAACCCCTCTATGCTTTTCCGCTTCCGACCCTCCAACGGGGCAAACAACAAAGTTAGCCGGCCTCGGCTGTTACAGCAATAAGTATAAGCAGGAGCCTCTCCGCATACCATTCCTTGGCATAAATTAGAAACAATCAGGTCTTACCACTCCGGGAGCAGTAAGTGCCTGGACAATATGCTGTTAATTTCAGAGAGTTCAGTTAGTGAGAAGAGGCTTAGCTGCAAAGTAAAATTACTGAACAGAAAATTGCTTCTGTTCTGCTTCCTCAAACCAGGACGCTCCCAAGGGCTTGCTTGTACCTACATTATTCACGCCAGGCCATACTGTGTCTGACTCTTTTCCCTGCAATGTTTTCCCTCGTCTTCCTCCCTCCTAAAGCTTCCTAAAGCCTCAGTCAGGCAAAGACCCATTTTTACAGGGAATCTCAAGTAGGGAAGAGAAAAGCGGCCAATGTTTTTGCCTTGGTTAGAAAGCTTTGCGGGCAGGCAATCTGAGGGGCCGGTCCAGCTCTGTAAAGCTGCCCTTCTGCCTTATGTGAGTCCCGTATGTAGGTGCTGTTGAAGGCTGCACCTTGTTCTGTGCATTTATTCTCTCGCCCCCTCAAGACCTCCTGATGGGCCTTTGGGTTCCCACCCAGGGCCCTCGGTGGGCCTTTTGGTGTCCCTCGGTGTTTCGGAACCGGCTCCAGCTTTTCATCTTTCCCACAGGACTCCTCCGCTTGCCTTCTCAAGGCGTCTCTGTTTGCCTTTCCCTCTCCCCTTGGGGCTGGCGTGGGCCTTTCAGTGCAACTGAGGGGTCACCAAACGGCCTTTGGGTGCCTCCCACGGCCCTCCATTTCTCTTTGCGTGCTTCCTAGGGACCTCCATCTGCCCCCTGGTGCAGCCCGGAGCTCTAGATGTGCCCTTTGCCGTGGCCCAGAGCCCTCCGTGTGCCTTTTGATGCCCAGCCCAAGCCCTTTGCGTGCCTCTGGGTACCCACCACGGCCCTCTGTGTGCCCTCGGGTGCCATCCAGAGCCCTCCCTCAGCCTTCCTCTGTGCCCAGGGAACTCCTTTCATCCTCTCTTCCCCTCAAGACTGGCTGGAGTGGCCTCCCGCCCTGTCCTCTCCAGGAGAAAGCTGGGGGACGTGCGGGGCACAAATGGCGGTTTGGGCCAGGGGGAGGTGGCCTAGGAGCCGCCCCAGGCCAGTCACAGCCGGTTCCAGCTGCATCAGCAAGGGACGCTACACGCCAGAGCCGTGGCCAGTCGGGGGAGCTCGTGGCACCGGAGCTGCGGCCCATCAGAGGAGCGCGTGGCCCGGTGCTCTGGCCTGTGCGGAGCTGCCGGGGGAGGAGGTGGGAGGAGAGCTGTGGGGGCGCACGGAGGCGCACACCCGGGGAGACAGACGCAGGAGGGGCCACGGAAGAAGACACAGGAGGAGGCCCGTGGAAGGGGACACTGCTGGGGACGCACTCTGGGCCGGAAGCACTCCATGGCGGCGGCAGTACCTCTGAGGCACTGCGGCCTGCGGAGGAGCCCTGCCAGAGCAAAAGGAACAGGTGAGAGGGACGAGGCAGCGGAAGGCCAGAGGGAAAGGCAAAGAGGGGCAGAGAGAAACCACCCTGCACCCATGCAGTACGTCATGCGCCACCCGTCACCTCCCGGGAGGCAGTGGGAGGGCCCCAGGGTGGCGCGCAGCAGAAACCAGGGCAGGGGAGACCGAGGAGGGGTCAGAGAGGTGTCTGAACCAAAGGGGAGCCTGAGGAGATGGGAGGAGAGGGGTGTCCCGCGTCCTTCGTTTGTCCTCCATTTTTCTCAAGACGCAAATCGGGAATTAGACGTGGAGAGCAACGGGCCCAAAATGCAATGCGGTGCAATTCCCCAAGTGGAGGCTGCTTTGCCCGTGACAGGACAACGGTCTAAAATGGTCTGCCAAAGCCAGTGCAGCAGCAGCAGCCGCCTGTGGGCAAGCCAGCTGCAGCCCTGCCACCTGAAGGCCAAAGCTGGGAAAACGAGGTATGAGGAGGAAGGAGGGGCAGCGGGGCAGCACCTAGTCGAGGCCCCCTGCTCGAAGCAGGGTCAGCGAGAGTGGGTGGCCCACATGCGTGTCCAGACGGGCCTCCAGGCAGGCCCCGGGGCGGCCAGGCAGCAGCTGGGTTGCGGCGTGGCAACACGACGATGCAACAGTGCAGTGTTGCGTCAATGTGACGATGCAACAATGACTCTATATAACCACTCGCCGGGAGACTGGCTGTGGTGGCCAGAGTTGAGTGCCTCTGGAGCGAGAGGTGCCAGCGCAGGGTCGCAGTTCCAGAATAGCTCTTGGAAGGAGCCATGGAGCACCACCTCACTGCTGGCGTCCGAAAGGTGGACGCACTGCAGGGCACAGTGGGAAAGCAGGGAAAGGTGAGCAACAAGCCGATGGAGGGGGCTCAGCCCGGGAGCCTGGGACATGCAGGGCTGGTGTGGGGCCTCGGGATGTGCGCGGGGAGCTGGGAGGGATCCAGTGGTGGTCGGGCCGGGGAGAGTTAGCAGGGAGTGCCACCTCTCTGCCCAGCCTGGCTTATGGCTACGCAGGTGGGAGGGCTTGCTGCGAAAGGACTCGGCTTTGGGCTGAGGAATGGATGGGAGTTGTGGGGATGGGAACGGGTGGTGCAAGGAAGCAGAGAGCAGCTTTTGGCTGGGCTGCTCTTGGCGCTCCCCTCTGTTGGAGTCTTCCGAGAGCCTTTCTAGCAACTGCCGTGCAGGAGGCCTATGGCCTGAGCGCCCCTGAGTAGTGTCTCCTTCTTTCTAGCTCGGGAACAGGAGACAGCCACCGGCAGAAGGACGTACTGCATTGCTGGACCTCCCACTCGGGGTCAAGATCCCTCTGCTGCGCGGCTCCAAGCCTGTCTTCTGCAGGACAAAGCTGGGGGAAAAGGTAAAGGAAGAGGGGAGGGGTAGAAAAGCTCTCCTCTTTTACGGAGTCCCTGCCATTCAAAGAAGTCCTTGCGGCCACCTGTTCTACAGTGGGCCCTGCAGCCCTTCAATCTTGCAGTGCTGGGGAGTAGAGGGAATCTCCTGGCTCCCTGGCGTGGGGACAAAAAGGAGGACTTGTCAGCTTTCTGGACTGGTTTCTGGCAGCGTGCAAGCGGGGGGCCGGGGCCCTGCCTGCAGCAAACGGCAGTGTGTCCGGGTGCCAGGGCAATGTGCCCCTGCAGCTCATCCAGCCACGTCCAGCCAGGCTCCGGGGCACTCTCGAAGGAGAGTCCAACCTTCTCCCACTTGCCTTGCTGCCGTATTTGGAAAACCTTGGGCTTCTCTGCTGGGGGAATGCACGCAGTGTCCTCCTCCTACTCCAGCTTGGGGTGCATTTTTCCGAAGGCAGAGCCTTCCTGGAGGCAGAGTTAGTCGACGCACCCCTTGGGCCTGCCTAAGCCCCAGGAGACTGTTTGCAGTGCGTTGTCCATGTCCTGCGTTTGAACCGCCGGGCTTGAACTTTTCACTCTGACGGTTCATTTCTGTTGTGGCAAGGTCTGCAGTTCTTCCCGGTGGCCTAAGATGCCTACTTGGCTGGTGGGGTTTGTCTTCTCTCCCCCACCCCATCACAGCCCAGCCCAGTCCAGCCTGGCCCCGCAGGCTGGCTGTGGTGTTCTCTGTGCCTTCAGGAGGATGGAGAGGAGCGCTGGTCTACAAACGACCTTTACCTTTTCACAAGTACTGCTTGGCACCTCTTTGCTGCTCTCTCCTGCCTCCTTCACACTCTGGAAAATCTCTCTTACAGCTCCACCAGCCCTCTGGTTATTTCAATCTGGGAGACCCACTCTGCCACCTGCTGAGCACGGAATACAACAGCCTGCACGACCCGCATCTGCAGGCCTACCACAAACGCAAGCACAACCTGCGGAGGCTGAAGAGAGAGGGTTACGTCACCAGTGACGGCAAAGTAGGTTTGGATGTCGGGCGCGTAAAAACAGCCCCCATCAAGCGGGGCTCCCAGAGCGCTTGCTGCAGCCGCCTGTTGCTGGCGGAGGGCACAGGCCTGTGGGGCTGGTTTCCCTGGGAGCAGAAGTAGGGCCGGCGTCCCTCTGGCAGTTCCCACTCCTGCTCTTCTCAGGCTGCCCCGCGCTGTCTGAGTGTTGAGGAGGCAGGCGGTGCGAGGCCTGGCGCCAGGGCGAGGAGCCCCGGCAGGGGATGGGAGTCAAGGGCCCCGCCAGCGGGGAGGGGAGGGTGTGCAGAGGAGCAGCTGCCCTCCCGCTGGGTTTGGGCTGTTTTGGGGAAGGCGGTCTACGTAGCTGGCTTGACAGGTCTCGGGGGATTTCTCCCCTCATCTCTCCGTAGGTGGTTTGCACTCTGAAGGAGTTCAATGAGTACAGGCAGTATCTGACCACGCTCAAGCTGGAGGCGGAGAAAATGTTCATGCGAGAGGAGGTAGGCAAAGCGGAGCGTTTGTGGGCACCGGTCAGTGGCACGGTGCCGACGACTGGGGCTTTCCTTGCAGCATCTCGGGGAGGGGAGGCTGTCAGTGCCGGAGAGGTGAGGGATGTTCTGCTGAGACGGGCAGTGTGGCAGGGAAAGGAGTACCGGGCCGCGAGCAGAGCTAGCGTAGGGGGCGGGGGCGGGCATGAGCAGGAAAGTCATGTGCAAGCACGCGGAGTCCCGCAGGAAGCATTTCTCTTCCGCCCTCGTCGCGAGGCTGAAGCAGAGTGCTGGCCTGGGCCCGCGGGACGCCTCAGCACGCAGGGGCGTGAGCGCTTGCCCAGGCAACAGCAAGCCCCAAACTGGTGTCACCTTTCAGAGAAAGCTTCGGCAAGACCTGGCCAAATTCGAGGATGCCCCTGAACTGCCGGGACCGATTGACGTTTCTCGCCTGCGAGAGTGGCTGCTGCAGCAGCAAAGAAAGAGTTTGACAGGGGGAGAGAGGAAGAGGAGGCAGAGGTAAGAAAAGGCCGAGTAACGCTTGCTCTTGAAGGGGGCCTGTGGTCCCTGAGAGAAGTCCTGGATCCTCATGTTCCAGTAAACAAACAAAGCCCAGCGGTGGAAGGAGCCGGTGCCAGCTGCAAACACGTTGGCTCAGTCTGTCTTTGGAGGCTTGGGCAGGCAGCTGGAAGCTGCTGTGGGTCTACTGGAGCAAAGCAAGCCGGAGCAGGACGATGGGAGTGGCTGAGCGCAAAATGGCCTGGGCCAGATGGACAGAGCGGCTCCTTCTCAGCTGCCTTCCTTTCTCTTGACAGGCATCTCACTGTCATCCAGCAGCGGATTGAAAGACTGGAGGCTCTTGAGAAAGAGCAATGCCTCCTCCAGCAGGTGGAGTGCCAACAGCAGCAGCAGCTGGGCAAGAGGAGACAGCCAGGCACCCAGAGCAGCTCCAAAAGGTCTGCTCTCGAAGGGAGGCTGCTGGTGAGTAGGAGCCCCGTGGATGTTAGTGGCCGCCCTTGCTGTATGGTAGCGTTTTGGTAGCCGGGCCTCGGGAGAGGGTGCTGCCGCACACACAGCCGCTCGGGGCTTGCGAGCGGTGCTTGGTTGCTGAGGATGGCGGTGCCCGGCTGGTGTGTGATGTGTCATCGTTTGGGGGTGGCTGTCAGAGACCAAGAAGCGGGCGCTGTCCTTCCTATGTGTCTCGGACACAAGGCTCTAGCCCTTTCCGACACTAAAGTGTGCCAGGGCACTCTCAGCAGCCACTTCTGCACAGGGACTCGCCCATTTAGCACGAACCTGTGAGCTGCACTAAATGGCCGCACAGTGCATGGTGCTGGTTGTGCGTCTGGTTGAAAGACTCCGGTTTCCATCCAAAGCCTTCTGCATCCAAAGATGCAGCGTCCCTGAACCTGACAGTGACGGTGCTTGGCCATTCGCGGGTTGCTTTCCTCTTCCAGGAGGTCTTCGATTAGCTTAGCAGAGAGCCTGCTGTTGCCCAATTCTCCTTGGCCCTGTTCTTGACTTGTGACTTCTTCCCCACTTTGCACGAGGCTGGCGGCCTGCGGTGGACTTTCAGACTGCCTCCTGTCCCAAGGACATTTCCTTGGGCTGTCAGGCAACAGCCAGGTGCCCAAAGAAAAAGGATCGTTTCCTTTTCTGCTCTGAAAACAGCCATTCTTGGCATTTGGCCTCGAAAAGGGGCAGACGAACCACCCTGATACGGGGCAGCAGCGCCCTGAGAGCAGCTGGCACCTATGGCAGAAGAAACCGGAGCAAAGGGCCTGGTCCAGTACCTTCCATGACTTTCCCTCCACTATTCTGCTCTGCCCGGTGCCTCCTGCGGCTGGAGCCAACAAGCCCGTTGGAAGTATAAGCCCCTGCGGGTGCCCGCTGTGCCCTGGGGCCTGTCCTCCGGGCATGATCTGTGGGTACACAGGCAGCCACTAGCCTCCAGTTCAGGGCTGGACCGCGGCACCTGGTTCACCGTGCCAAGGTCCAGGGGGAGCGCAGTGCAGGTGAACGAACACATTGACTCATCAACTGCTCCTCTTTTCAGTCTCCAAAGCGTGCTGGAGAAGAAGCACCTAACAGCATCCAGCCTACGCTGCTGCGGGCTACGCTAGCCGGAGAGCAGAAGCTTAAAGAGATGGCTGAGACCGTGGTGCAGGAAGTGCGGGAGCAGGTGAAGGCACTGGATCAGTCCGTCAGTGTCCTAAGGAGTGCTCCCCATGAGGTCAGCGCAAGCTTGCTGGCCAGTGTCAGAGGGGCAGAGCCTCTGGACACTTCTCCTGCGGATCGCTGCAACGAAATCAGACTGGTGGCTCGAGAGATTGTGGCGAGCGTGTTGCAGAGCGTTGGGGAGCATTTAGTATCCGGCACATCTGATGCGGCTGAGCCAGGGCCAGCAGCCAGGCAGAAGCTGTCAGAGCTCGTTGCCGGAAGAGCCAGCCGAGCGGGCAAGTCCGGAGAAGAGAGATGGAGGGAGGCGAGAGTAGCAGCTTCCAACGGAGCATCTTCACAGTCTTCTATTGACAAAGCGACCAAAGAGGCTGTTGAAAGTGTTAGCTCCACCTTGTCGTGCTTTGTAGCTTCTCAGTTTGAACAGGACTTTTGCTGTGAGTTTTCCGAGATCTGGAAGCTTCAGGGCGTGGCAGAAGGACCACGATCACCCAGAGCATGGGAACAGCAGACCCCAGAAGCAAGCGGGAGAGAAAAGTTGCCCGTGTTGCAACCACCGCAAAACGCTGCTGATGTCTCACGAGCGAGTCGCGAGACTGCCACGGAGAGCACCCAGAAAGCCATCTCCAGAGTTCAGCAGCTGGATGCAGAATTGATCGGGTACGCCAGAACCATCGTCCTTGAAATTGTGGAAACTGTGAAGAAGAAGTTGGAGGAAGAAAGGAAGACCAAGCACAAATCACAGAAGCTTCACCCAAGGAAGCTCTTGCCACCTCTCAGCCTCCCTGCAAGAGTCCCGCCTTCAGAGGAAGCCGGACAATTCAAAGAGGAGAGCTCACGTACTCTCCTCCCATCCCTCCTCCGAGGCACCGAGCAAGATGCTCTCCGGCCAGCAGAAGGCCTTCAGAAGTCCCGGGATTGCACCGCTGGAGCTGCGGCAGCAAGCTCTTCAGTGCCCACGGCGGAAACTCTGTGTACGCTCAGGCCAGGGAGCACCACAGGCACCCTCCCCTCCATGGGCCCGCAGTTTCCAAGACAGCCCATGCCTCCAGCAGGTCCAAAGCCTCCTGCCCAGGCAGCAGCACGGCGCAGACCAGTGCGTTTAAAGCTTGTCCTGGAGGAGCCCATGCAGCCCGAGACATTAAAGAGGGCGGTAGCTGGGAACCTTGTGGAGGGTGTCCTGAGGAGGTGTGCGGCTCCAGGCACACAGAGTCCCAGGGCAGCTCGCCCAGGCAGAGAATGAAGAGTTTGCTCCCTGTTGTGGTGTGAGCCGAACCGGCCACTGAAACGAACGACAGGTGCTCTCCCCCACCTCTCTCTCCGAGGAGAGGAGGAAGAGAGAGAGACAGACTTAGGAGTTTAGGAAGAAACTAAACTACTTGAATGAAATATTCATAAGAAAATGAAAATAAAACAAAATAATGAAATATATACAGTGTATACAAAACCATATCAAGCTCCCAGGAGGTCGATCACCTCACCGGCAGGCACTGGGAAAGTCCCAGGCTGCACTCAGCAGCAGACGGGAACTGGATCCCGCATCTGGATTCCGGAATGCGCGGATCCTGATCAAAGGCAGGCAGAGAGAGAGAGTTCTCCTTGACGCCGGCCATTGAAAAAGATGCCTCTGCTTTTATACTGAGCATGAGGCACATGGGATGGAATACCCTGTTCGTGTCCTGTCCGCTCCTCCCCGCAGGTGCAACCCCTCTATGCTTTTCCGCTTCCGACCCTCCAACGGGGCAAACAACAAAGTTAGCCGGCCTCGGCTGTTACAGCAATAAGTATAAGCAGGAGCCTCTCCGCATACCATTCCTTGGCATAAATTAGAAACAATCAGGTCTTACCACTCCGGGAGCAGTAAGTGCCTGGACAATATGCTGTTAATTTCAGAGAGTTCAGTTAGTGAGAAGAGGCTTAGCTGCAAAGTAAAATTACTGAACAGAAAATTGCTTCTGTTCTGCTTCCTCAAACCAGGACGCTCCCAAGGGCTTGCTTGTACCTACATTATTCACGCCAGGCCATACTGTGTCTGACTCTTTTCCCTGCAATGTTTTCCCTCGTCTTCCTCCCTCCTAAAGCTTCCTAAAGCCTCAGTCAGGCAAAGACCCATTTTTACAGGGAATCTCAAGTAGGGAAGAGAAAAGCGGCCAATGTTTTTGCCTTGGTTAGAAAGCTTTGCGGGCAGGCAATCTGAGGGGCCGGTCCAGCTCTGTAAAGCTGCGCTTCTGCCTTATGTGAGTCCCGTATGTAGGTGCTGTTGAAGGCTGCACCTTGTTCTGTGCATTTATTCTCTCGCCCCCTCAAGACCTCCTGATGGGCCTTTGGGTTCCCACCCAGGGCCCTCGGTGGGCCTTTTGGTGTCCCTCGGTGTTTCGGAACCGGCTCCAGCTTTTCATCTTTCCCACAGGACTCCTCCGCTTGCCTTCTCAAGGCGTCTCTGTTTGCCTTTCCCTCTCCCCTTGGGGCTGGCGTGGGCCTTTCAGTGCAACTGAGGGGTCACCAAACGGCCTTTGGGTGCCTCCCACGGCCCTCCATTTCTCTTTGCGTGCTTCCTAGGGACCTCCATCTGCCCCCTGGTGCAGCCCGGAGCTCTAGATGTGCCCTTTGCCGTGGCCCAGAGCCCTCCGTGTGCCTTTTGATGCCCAGCCCAAGCCCTTTGCGTGCCTCTGGGTACCCACCACGGCCCTCTGTGTGCCCTCGGGTGCCATCCAGAGCCCTCCCTCAGCCTTCCTCTGTGCCCAGGGAACTCCTTTCATCCTCTCTTCCCCTCAAGACTGGCTGGAGTGGCCTCCCGCCCTGTCCTCTCCAGGAGAAAGCTGGGGGACGTGCGGGGCACAAATGGCGGTTTGGGCCAGGGGGAGGTGGCCTAGGAGCCGCCCCAGGCCAGTCACAGCCGGTTCCAGCTGCATCAGCAAGGGACGCTACACGCCAGAGCCGTGGCCAGTCGGGGGAGCTCGTGGCACCGGAGCTGCGGCCCATCAGAGGAGCGCGTGGCCCGGTGCTCTGGCCTGTGCGGAGCTGCCGGGGGAGGAGGTGGGAGGAGAGCTGTGGGGGCGCACGGAGGCGCACACCCGGGGAGACAGACGCAGGAGGGGCCACGGAAGAAGACACAGGAGGAGGCCCGTGGAAGGGGACACTGCTGGGGACGCACTCTGGGCCGGAAGCACTCCATGGCGGCGGCAGTACCTCTGAGGCACTGCGGCCTGCGGAGGAGCCCTGCCAGAGCAAAAGGAACAGGTGAGAGGGACGAGGCAGCGGAAGGCCAGAGGGAAAGGCAAAGAGGGGCAGAGAGAAACCACCCTGCACCCATGCAGTACGTCATGCGCCACCCGTCACCTCCCGGGAGGCAGTGGGAGGGCCCCAGGGTGGCGCGCAGCAGAAACCAGGGCAGGGGAGACCGAGGAGGGGTCAGAGAGGTGTCTGAACCAAAGGGGAGCCTGAGGAGATGGGAGGAGAGGGGTGTCCCGCGTCCTTCGTTTGTCCTCCATTTTTCTCAAGACGCAAATCGGGAATTAGACGTGGAGAGCAACGGGCCCAAAATGCAATGCGGTGCAATTCCCCAAGTGGAGGCTGCTTTGCCCGTGACAGGACAACGGTCTAAAATGGTCTGCCAAAGCCAGTGCAGCAGCAGCAGCCGCCTGTGGGCAAGCCAGCTGCAGCCCTGCCACCTGAAGGCCAAAGCTGGGAAAACGAGGTATGAGGAGGAAGGAGGGGCAGCGGGGCAGCACCTAGTCGAGGCCCCCTGCTCGAAGCAGGGTCAGCGAGAGTGGGTGGCCCACATGCGTGTCCAGACGGGCCTCCAGGCAGGCCCCGGGGCGGCCAGGCAGCAGCTGGGTTGCGGCGTGGCAACACGACGATGCAACAGTGCAGTGTTGCGTCAATGTGACGATGCAACAATGACTCTATATAACCACTCGCCGGGAGACTGGCTGTGGTGGCCAGAGTTGAGTGCCTCTGGAGCGAGAGGTGCCAGCGCAGGGTCGCAGTTCCAGAATAGCTCTTGGAAGGAGCCATGGAGCACCACCTCACTGCTGGCGTCCGAAAGGTGGACGCACTGCAGGGCACAGTGGGAAAGCAGGGAAAGGTGAGCAACAAGCCGATGGAGGGGGCTCAGCCCGGGAGCCTGGGACATGCAGGGCTGGTGTGGGGCCTCGGGATGTGCGCGGGGAGCTGGGAGGGATCCAGTGGTGGTCGGGCCGGGGAGAGTTAGCAGGGAGTGCCACCTCTCTGCCCAGCCTGGCTTATGGCTACGCAGGTGGGAGGGCTTGCTGCGAAAGGACTCGGCTTTGGGCTGAGGAATGGATGGGAGTTGTGGGGATGGGAACGGGTGGTGCAAGGAAGCAGAGAGCAGCTTTTGGCTGGGCTGCTCTTGGCGCTCCCCTCTGTTGGAGTCTTCCGAGAGCCTTTCTAGCAACTGCCGTGCAGGAGGCCTATGGCCTGAGCGCCCCTGAGTAGTGTCTCCTTCTTTCTAGCTCGGGAACAGGAGACAGCCACCGGCAGAAGGACGTACTGCATTGCTGGACCTCCCACTCGGGGTCAAGATCCCTCTGCTGCGCGGCTCCAAGCCTGTCTTCTGCAGGACAAAGCTGGGGGAAAAGGTAAAGGAAGAGGGGAGGGGTAGAAAAGCTCTCCTCTTTTACGGAGTCCCTGCCATTCAAAGAAGTCCTTGCGGCCACCTGTTCTACAGTGGGCCCTGCAGCCCTTCAATCTTGCAGTGCTGGGGAGTAGAGGGAATCTCCTGGCTCCCTGGCGTGGGGACAAAAAGGAGGACTTGTCAGCTTTCTGGACTGGTTTCTGGCAGCGTGCAAGCGGGGGGCCGGGGCCCTGCCTGCAGCAAACGGCAGTGTGTCCGGGTGCCAGGGCAATGTGCCCCTGCAGCTCATCCAGCCACGTCCAGCCAGGCTCCGGGGCACTCTCGAAGGAGAGTCCAACCTTCTCCCACTTGCCTTGCTGCCGTATTTGGAAAACCTTGGGCTTCTCTGCTGGGGGAATGCACGCAGTGTCCTCCTCCTACTCCAGCTTGGGGTGCATTTTTCCGAAGGCAGAGCCTTCCTGGAGGCAGAGTTAGTCGACGCACCCCTTGGGCCTGCCTAAGCCCCAGGAGACTGTTTGCAGTGCGTTGTCCATGTCCTGCGTTTGAACCGCCGGGCTTGAACTTTTCACTCTGACGGTTCATTTCTGTTGTGGCAAGGTCTGCAGTTCTTCCCGGTGGCCTAAGATGCCTACTTGGCTGGTGGGGTTTGTCTTCTCTCCCCCACCCCATCACAGCCCAGCCCAGTCCAGCCTGGCCCCGCAGGCTGGCTGTGGTGTTCTCTGTGCCTTCAGGAGGATGGAGAGGAGCGCTGGTCTACAAACGACCTTTACCTTTTCACAAGTACTGCTTGGCACCTCTTTGCTGCTCTCTCCTGCCTCCTTCACACTCTGGAAAATCTCTCTTACAGCTCCACCAGCCCTCTGGTTATTTCAATCTGGGAGACCCACTCTGCCACCTGCTGAGCACGGAATACAACAGCCTGCACGACCCGCATCTGCAGGCCTACCACAAACGCAAGCACAACCTGCGGAGGCTGAAGAGAGAGGGTTACGTCACCAGTGACGGCAAAGTAGGTTTGGATGTCGGGCGCGTAAAAACAGCCCCCATCAAGCGGGGCTCCCAGAGCGCTTGCTGCAGCCGCCTGTTGCTGGCGGAGGGCACAGGCCTGTGGGGCTGGTTTCCCTGGGAGCAGAAGTAGGGCCGGCGTCCCTCTGGCAGTTCCCACTCCTGCTCTTCTCAGGCTGCCCCGCGCTGTCTGAGTGTTGAGGAGGCAGGCGGTGCGAGGCCTGGCGCCAGGGCGAGGAGCCCCGGCAGGGGATGGGAGTCAAGGGCCCCGCCAGCGGGGAGGGGAGGGTGTGCAGAGGAGCAGCTGCCCTCCCGCTGGGTTTGGGCTGTTTTGGGGAAGGCGGTCTACGTAGCTGGCTTGACAGGTCTCGGGGGATTTCTCCCCTCATCTCTCCGTAGGTGGTTTGCACTCTGAAGGAGTTCAATGAGTACAGGCAGTATCTGACCACGCTCAAGCTGGAGGCGGAGAAAATGTTCATGCGAGAGGAGGTAGGCAAAGCGGAGCGTTTGTGGGCACCGGTCAGTGGCACGGTGCCGACGACTGGGGCTTTCCTTGCAGCATCTCGGGGAGGGGAGGCTGTCAGTGCCGGAGAGGTGAGGGATGTTCTGCTGAGACGGGCAGTGTGGCAGGGAAAGGAGTACCGGGCCGCGAGCAGAGCTAGCGTAGGGGGCGGGGGCGGGCATGAGCAGGAAAGTCATGTGCAAGCACGCGGAGTCCCGCAGGAAGCATTTCTCTTCCGCCCTCGTCGCGAGGCTGAAGCAGAGTGCTGGCCTGGGCCCGCGGGACGCCTCAGCACGCAGGGGCGTGAGCGCTTGCCCAGGCAACAGCAAGCCCCAAACTGGTGTCACCTTTCAGAGAAAGCTTCGGCAAGACCTGGCCAAATTCGAGGATGCCCCTGAACTGCCGGGACCGATTGACGTTTCTCGCCTGCGAGAGTGGCTGCTGCAGCAGCAAAGAAAGAGTTTGACAGGGGGAGAGAGGAAGAGGAGGCAGAGGTAAGAAAAGGCCGAGTAACGCTTGCTCTTGAAGGGGGCCTGTGGTCCCTGAGAGAAGTCCTGGATCCTCATGTTCCAGTAAACAAACAAAGCCCAGCGGTGGAAGGAGCCGGTGCCAGCTGCAAACACGTTGGCTCAGTCTGTCTTTGGAGGCTTGGGCAGGCAGCTGGAAGCTGCTGTGGGTCTACTGGAGCAAAGCAAGCCGGAGCAGGACGATGGGAGTGGCTGAGCGCAAAATGGCCTGGGCCAGATGGACAGAGCGGCTCCTTCTCAGCTGCCTTCCTTTCTCTTGACAGGCATCTCACTGTCATCCAGCAGCGGATTGAAAGACTGGAGGCTCTTGAGAAAGAGCAATGCCTCCTCCAGCAGGTGGAGTGCCAACAGCAGCAGCAGCTGGGCAAGAGGAGACAGCCAGGCACCCAGAGCAGCTCCAAAAGGTCTGCTCTCGAAGGGAGGCTGCTGGTGAGTAGGAGCCCCGTGGATGTTAGTGGCCGCCCTTGCTGTATGGTAGCGTTTTGGTAGCCGGGCCTCGGGAGAGGGTGCTGCCGCACACACAGCCGCTCGGGGCTTGCGAGCGGTGCTTGGTTGCTGAGGATGGCGGTGCCCGGCTGGTGTGTGATGTGTCATCGTTTGGGGGTGGCTGTCAGAGACCAAGAAGCGGGCGCTGTCCTTCCTATGTGTCTCGGACACAAGGCTCTAGCCCTTTCCGACACTAAAGTGTGCCAGGGCACTCTCAGCAGCCACTTCTGCACAGGGACTCGCCCATTTAGCACGAACCTGTGAGCTGCACTAAATGGCCGCACAGTGCATGGTGCTGGTTGTGCGTCTGGTTGAAAGACTCCGGTTTCCATCCAAAGCCTTCTGCATCCAAAGATGCAGCGTCCCTGAACCTGACAGTGACGGTGCTTGGCCATTCGCGGGTTGCTTTCCTCTTCCAGGAGGTCTTCGATTAGCTTAGCAGAGAGCCTGCTGTTGCCCAATTCTCCTTGGCCCTGTTCTTGACTTGTGACTTCTTCCCCACTTTGCACGAGGCTGGCGGCCTGCGGTGGACTTTCAGACTGCCTCCTGTCCCAAGGACATTTCCTTGGGCTGTCAGGCAACAGCCAGGTGCCCAAAGAAAAAGGATCGTTTCCTTTTCTGCTCTGAAAACAGCCATTCTTGGCATTTGGCCTCGAAAAGGGGCAGACGAACCACCCTGATACGGGGCAGCAGCGCCCTGAGAGCAGCTGGCACCTATGGCAGAAGAAACCGGAGCAAAGGGCCTGGTCCAGTACCTTCCATGACTTTCCCTCCACTATTCTGCTCTGCCCGGTGCCTCCTGCGGCTGGAGCCAACAAGCCCGTTGGAAGTATAAGCCCCTGCGGGTGCCCGCTGTGCCCTGGGGCCTGTCCTCCGGGCATGATCTGTGGGTACACAGGCAGCCACTAGCCTCCAGTTCAGGGCTGGACCGCGGCACCTGGTTCACCGTGCCAAGGTCCAGGGGGAGCGCAGTGCAGGTGAACGAACACATTGACTCATCAACTGCTCCTCTTTTCAGTCTCCAAAGCGTGCTGGAGAAGAAGCACCTAACAGCATCCAGCCTACGCTGCTGCGGGCTACGCTAGCCGGAGAGCAGAAGCTTAAAGAGATGGCTGAGACCGTGGTGCAGGAAGTGCGGGAGCAGGTGAAGGCACTGGATCAGTCCGTCAGTGTCCTAAGGAGTGCTCCCCATGAGGTCAGCGCAAGCTTGCTGGCCAGTGTCAGAGGGGCAGAGCCTCTGGACACTTCTCCTGCGGATCGCTGCAACGAAATCAGACTGGTGGCTCGAGAGATTGTGGCGAGCGTGTTGCAGAGCGTTGGGGAGCATTTAGTATCCGGCACATCTGATGCGGCTGAGCCAGGGCCAGCAGCCAGGCAGAAGCTGTCAGAGCTCGTTGCCGGAAGAGCCAGCCGAGCGGGCAAGTCCGGAGAAGAGAGATGGAGGGAGGCGAGAGTAGCAGCTTCCAACGGAGCATCTTCACAGTCTTCTATTGACGAAGCGACCAAAGAGGCTGTTGAAAGTGTTAGCTCCACCTTGTCGTGCTTTGTAGCTTCTCAGTTTGAACAGGACTTTTGCTGTGAGTTTTCCGAGATCTGGAAGCTTCAGGGCGTGGCAGAAGGACCACGATCACCCAGAGCATGGGAACAGCAGACCCCAGAAGCAAGCGGGAGAGAAAAGTTGCCCGTGTTGCAACCACCGCAAAACGCTGCTGATGTCTCACGAGCGAGTCGCGAGACTGCCACGGAGAGCACCCAGAAAGCCATCTCCAGAGTTCAGCAGCTGGATGCAGAATTGATCGGGTACGCCAGAACCATCGTCCTTGAAATTGTGGAAACTGTGAAGAAGAAGTTGGAGGAAGAAAGGAAGACCAAGCACAAATCACAGAAGCTTCACCCAAGGAAGCTCTTGCCACCTCTCAGCCTCCCTGCAAGAGTCCCGCCTTCAGAGGAAGCCGGACAATTCAAAGAGGAGAGCTCACGTACTCTCCTCCCATCCCTCCTCCGAGGCACCGAGCAAGATGCTCTCCGGCCAGCAGAAGGCCTTCAGAAGTCCCGGGATTGCACCGCTGGAGCTGCGGCAGCAAGCTCTTCAGTGCCCACGGCGGAAACTCTGTGTACGCTCAGGCCAGGGAGCACCACAGGCACCCTCCCCTCCATGGGCCCGCAGTTTCCAAGACAGCCCATGCCTCCAGCAGGTCCAAAGCCTCCTGCCCAGGCAGCAGCACGGCGCAGACCAGTGCGTTTAAAGCTTGTCCTGGAGGAGCCCATGCAGCCCGAGACATTAAAGAGGGCGGTAGCTGGGAACCTTGTGGAGGGTGTCCTGAGGAGGTGTGCGGCTCCAGGCACACAGAGTCCCAGGGCAGCTCGCCCAGGCAGAGAATGAAGAGTTTGCTCCCTGTTGTGGTGTGAGCCGAACCGGCCACTGAAACGAACGACAGGTGCTCTCCCCCACCTCTCTCTCCGAGGAGAGGAGGAAGAGAGAGAGACAGACTTAGGAGTTTAGGAAGAAACTAAACTACTTGAATGAAATATTCATAAGAAAATGAAAATAAAACAAAATAATGAAATATATACAGTGTATACAAAACCATATCAAGCTCCCAGGAGGTCGATCACCTCACCGGCAGGCACTGGGAAAGTCCCAGGCTGCACTCAGCAGCAGACGGGAACTGGATCCCGCATCTGGATTCCGGAATGCGCGGATCCTGATCAAAGGCAGGCAGAGAGAGAGAGTTCTCCTTGACGCCGGCCATTGAAAAAGATGCCTCTGCTTTTATACTGAGCATGAGGCACATGGGATGGAATACCCTGTTCGTGTCCTGTCCGCTCCTCCCCGCAGGTGCAACCCCTCTATGCTTTTCCGCTTCCGACCCTCCAACGGGGCAAACAACAAAGTTAGCCGGCCTCGGCTGTTACAGCAATAAGTATAAGCAGGAGCCTCTCCGCATACCATTCCTTGGCATAAATTAGAAACAATCAGGTCTTACCACTCCGGGAGCAGTAAGTGCCTGGACAATATGCTGTTAATTTCAGAGAGTTCAGTTAGTGAGAAGAGGCTTAGCTGCAAAGTAAAATTACTGAACAGAAAATTGCTTCTGTTCTGCTTCCTCAAACCAGGACGCTCCCAAGGGCTTGCTTGTACCTACATTATTCACGCCAGGCCATACTGTGTCTGACTCTTTTCCCTGCAATGTTTTCCCTCGTCTTCCTCCCTCCTAAAGCTTCCTAAAGCCTCAGTCAGGCAAAGACCCATTTTTACAGGGAATCTCAAGTAGGGAAGAGAAAAGCGGCCAATGTTTTTGCCTTGGTTAGAAAGCTTTGCGGGCAGGCAATCTGAGGGGCCGGTCCAGCTCTGTAAAGCTGCGCTTCTGCCTTATGTGAGTCCCGTATGTAGGTGCTGTTGAAGGCTGCACCTTGTTCTGTGCATTTATTCTCTCGCCCCCTCAAGACCTCCTGATGGGCCTTTGGGTTCCCACCCAGGGCCCTCGGTGGGCCTTTTGGTGTCCCTCGGTGTTTCGGAACCGGCTCCAGCTTTTCATCTTTCCCACAGGACTCCTCCGCTTGCCTTCTCAAGGCGTCTCTGTTTGCCTTTCCCTCTCCCCTTGGGGCTGGCGTGGGCCTTTCAGTGCAACTGAGGGGTCACCAAACGGCCTTTGGGTGCCTCCCACGGCCCTCCATTTCTCTTTGCGTGCTTCCTAGGGACCTCCATCTGCCCCCTGGTGCAGCCCGGAGCTCTAGATGTGCCCTTTGCCGTGGCCCAGAGCCCTCCGTGTGCCTTTTGATGCCCAGCCCAAGCCCTTTGCGTGCCTCTGGGTACCCACCACGGCCCTCTGTGTGCCCTCGGGTGCCATCCAGAGCCCTCCCTCAGCCTTCCTCTGTGCCCAGGGAACTCCTTTCATCCTCTCTTCCCCTCAAGACTGGCTGGAGTGGCCTCCCGCCCTGTCCTCTCCAGGAGAAAGCTGGGGGACGTGCGGGGCACAAATGGCGGTTTGGGCCAGGGGGAGGTGGCCTAGGAGCCGCCCCAGGCCAGTCACAGCCGGTTCCAGCTGCATCAGCAAGGGACGCTACACGCCAGAGCCGTGGCCAGTCGGGGGAGCTCGTGGCACCGGAGCTGCGGCCCATCAGAGGAGCGCGTGGCCCGGTGCTCTGGCCTGTGCGGAGCTGCCGGGGGAGGAGGTGGGAGGAGAGCTGTGGGGGCGCACGGAGGCGCACACCCGGGGAGACAGACGCAGGAGGGGCCACGGAAGAAGACACAGGAGGAGGCCCGTGGAAGGGGACACTGCTGGGGACGCACTCTGGGCCGGAAGCACTCCATGGCGGCGGCAGTACCTCTGAGGCACTGCGGCCTGCGGAGGAGCCCTGCCAGAGCAAAAGGAACAGGTGAGAGGGACGAGGCAGCGGAAGGCCAGAGGGAAAGGCAAAGAGGGGCAGAGAGAAACCACCCTGCACCCATGCAGTACGTCATGCGCCACCCGTCACCTCCCGGGAGGCAGTGGGAGGGCCCCAGGGTGGCGCGCAGCAGAAACCAGGGCAGGGGAGACCGAGGAGGGGTCAGAGAGGTGTCTGAACCAAAGGGGAGCCTGAGGAGATGGGAGGAGAGGGGTGTCCCGCGTCCTTCGTTTGTCCTCCATTTTTCTCAAGACGCAAATCGGGAATTAGACGTGGAGAGCAACGGGCCCAAAATGCAATGCGGTGCAATTCCCCAAGTGGAGGCTGCTTTGCCCGTGACAGGACAACGGTCTAAAATGGTCTGCCAAAGCCAGTGCAGCAGCAGCAGCCGCCTGTGGGCAAGCCAGCTGCAGCCCTGCCACCTGAAGGCCAAAGCTGGGAAAACGAGGTATGAGGAGGAAGGAGG